>NW_023340246.1:2132882-2135501 GCF_004916995.1 Morone saxatilis
TCTCAGTTGTATGGGCAATGGCTCCTGGAAAAATTATTCACTGTTCTCTTAAAAGGAGTAGGGGGGACACACCTGTCTAAACTGCACTGTTTCTCAAACTGGCTGGTATGCAAGGCTTCTACTCTTTTCTGTTAAGCAAATCATTTTTCAGGGCACCTGGTTCAAAAAATCCAGGGGAGTTTTTCTTGACAATACAGGACAGACTGGTAGGCATTGGTATTACAAATTTTTCACAGTTTAATCCTCCTTTTTTAATGATGCAGGGTTCATGAATGAGTGTTTCAGGTGCATTAAAGGTAGGTGGTCAGCGTTTATGGGACACTCGATTTCCCGTGTTCTCACCACACGTATTTTTTATGCAGTGTCTCTGGGTGAT
This sequence comes from Morone saxatilis, assembly GCF_004916995.1. NCBI lineage: Eukaryota > Metazoa > Chordata > Actinopteri > Moronidae > Morone > Morone saxatilis. The sequence goes on from NW_023340246.1 coordinate 2,133,259, forward strand.
TTGACTAACAGTTTACTAAAACAATTTTCAATCTATTATTATCCAGGACATTTGTCATTTTTGGATCAAATTCCAGTGTCTAAATATCCCGGTTTTCCTGGATGCGTGGGAAGCCTGTGGTATATAGTAGTGCGTGACCTGGCTCTAATGGTACACAGGAATATTTCAGAAAAAGGAAATCAATTTAAAAACATATAATACTGTCAATATGGCGCCCAGGTTAGACGCCATGTACAGAAGTGCAGCCGGCCCGTTCGAATCCGACCTGCGCCCTTTTGCTGCGTGTCATTCCCTCTCTCTGCCCTTTCCTGTCTGTCTTTGGCTCTCACTATAATAAAAAGACAATAAAAGGCTCACTGATGTCACATATAATATTGCCAACATTTGTTTCAATATTAGCCTGCTACATAGTGTGCACATGCATCTATTTATGATTAGTTATGAGCTAAGCTGTTAAATAGCAAGCGGAGGTCAAATGCATGGTTCAAAAGCACTGCAATCGTGGTTCCAAACAGGAACTATGGGGAAGGGAAGGGCGGACAAGCAGGACCCCTTTTCCATCAATTAGCTCTGGTTCTTGGACTGGTCAACAATAAATCTTATTAGGAATAAACCTGCCTCCTGTGTCAACTGTCCGAAGCTGAATACGGTCGGTTTCTACTGTATTTGAATGTCGGTTATAAAGGTGGTACTTGGAGAGGTATATTTCCTGAGGTGGTACTCACACTGCTCTAGACCATCATGCTGGGTGTGGTTTATATACCACATCCCTGCTTTTCTACAGTTCAGGAGTAATCCTACGCACTGCAGGGATCTTTATTTATCCCTGCCGCTGTTTGTTTATTTGTATGTTAACTTCAGGTCTGTTTGTGGCATGTTTTAACATTCCTGCAGAGCAACGGCCAGGCTTTTTAATCTCGCTGTGCGACGTGTTGTCACTTTGAATGTGCCGTTATTGCCTCTATTAAGGAGATGAATGAAAAAGGGAAACAGGCCTGAGGGAAACTTATTGGGCCTCAGTTGTTCATATCTCTGTCAGAGGCCAGATGAGATGCACCAAATGAAAGCTGAGGCCCGATATTTCTCTTTGATCTGTGGACGCCTCAGGTTGTGCACTCGCATCCCGCAATTGAGAGATTAATATGTCTGTCATCATTATCATTAACTGCGTAAGAGGGAACGCGATTGTTTGGCTGTGGGCCGGTTCATCTTTTTCCTGCACATTATGTTGATTTTTTTTCATGATGATCATAAAACAAACAGAGTGTGGGTCTGACTTCACGCGAGCAGCAGGGAATTCCGAGCGGTGATGGTAACGTTTGCAAAAATGACAATAAATATCATTTATCTTGGTAGCTGCAGGTAAAAAATGAAGTTCAGCTAAAAGGCGATGAGGCTCATCGGAACACTCACACACACACACACACACACACACACACTCAAGTATTTTGCCCCAGAACATAAACACTTTGCACAGAACCATTTTTTAACCCAAACGTCACACAGATTTACTTTATGCTGCAAATATGAAGAAAGTGATCATTAAATAGTGACTCTTTCCCTGCACAGCACAATAGAAGGTTGCTCAGGGTGATTAATGTAGCACTGGGCTTCCTGCCCGCTCATACTGGATCAGTGGTGGGGGAAAAAAAATCTACTTTCTGAATCCAGTTTGTCATGGGCCAGGCAGACGCAGTGATGGATTGCTTTGCTGTCTGAATGCAAGGTGGCACACATTAACATTTGTACTGCTTCTAAAAACATGCAGCGATATTTCCATAAATGCAATCACACCGCTGACCGCAGACGCATGCCTGGTGTCCAGGTTGCTGGAGTCAGCATGTCTGCCGGTCTTTCAACACCACGTCACATTCCGGTGCCTTTAACACTCACTCTTGAGGAATTAGCCTGTGATATCTGGTGGTATTTTTGCATTAGCAGTGGCTGCCGCTGTCGCCTTAGTGGACCAAGCTGCCACTGACAGTAGGCAACGTGCATTATGCTCTTAGTGCTGTAATCACAGGAACGTAGTCCTGTCTGTTGACAAACCCGTAAATAATTTTTTCAAAAGTGGGGTCAACTGTGTCATGAGCAGTTGGTGACAGAGCTCATGATGTAAGATTATTGGAGATGCCACTTTGCAGAAATCATGTAAACTGGTTTGTGTATTTTTATCAATGTTAACCTACTGCAAGGAGTTTTAAACCCGTTATGAAACAGCCTCTATTCAATTCAATTCAATT
>NW_023340246.1:2135601-2141552 GCF_004916995.1 Morone saxatilis
AAAAGTTATATAAAGCCTTTAGTGTCTCCAGGGAGAGCTAGGTGAATGTCCTTAAATGTCCAGTGTGTAACATGTAGGATGGATCTATTGTCAGAATTATTTATATTTCCACTGTAGTTCCTCCTACACGCTTGGAAGGCTGAGCTGTATTAAAATGGTTGGACTCTACAACTACACCGCTAGATGCCACTGATTCCTACACACTGGCCCTTTAAGTGATGTCACTTGAGTCAGTGTCAGTTGGGTCTGAAGACTAGTTTGAAAATGAAAAAATCTGTTGAAAGAGGGGAGCTTGACCTCTGTAGCCCGCTCCTTATCTCTGCCAAGGGCTAGAGGCTCCAGGTTCTGACAAAGAAGAATGGATGCTTTAACTATCCACGTGAGACAATGTTATATTTGTGCAATGCTATAATCAGCGGAGGACTCCTTCACAGTACAAATGCATTTGATTCTTCGTGTAGAAACTTCTTCAATTCTCTATTCTTGCATGCCACAATGAAACTACATTGAGTAACAGTGTCTGAGCTTCTCTGGTTGTGGAGGTAGAAAATAGAAAAACAGAATAAATTCCTTGTAATACTCAGGAGAATGACATTTGGCCCTTAAACAGCACAGTCTGCATGCACCAACACTATGATAACTGCTATAGTAAAATGGCAGTGTGTCATCCAGCTGTGGGAGGAGGCTGGCAGCAGAAGGCCGGGATGGATCTGCATTACATTCATGTGGACAGGGAGGCCAGCGGCAGCCAGTCTCCTGGGCGGCTGGTGTTTGCACAGAGCACACACAGACGGCTGCCGTGATTGGATTCAGATCAGGTGTCTCAGAGAGGCTGAGCTCCATGGCAATGAGGGCTTCCTCAGAGACCGTGGCCGTGTGGATCCATCTCTTCCTACATCCGCTGGAGTTTACACAGCAGAGCAGAACAGACAGAGAGGCTGTCTCAGTGGTGAGCCACTGACCCCTCAAGGTTTATTTCCTGCCATCAGAGTCACCTCTTTGTTTAACGCTGACATTTTAAGGAGCTGCACAATGTTTCTTCCCTACACCAGACTTGAATAATTGTGATAATAAACTGTGTCTGAAAACTGCAGAAAAACAAAGTTGTAATCCTTCATATTTTTCTTGTTCCAAAACTGTGGTGTTTGCAGGTCTGCATTGCACCTTCCAAGATTAGTTAACAGCTCTCAGTAATGTCCTTTGATTTCCTGTTTATGAAGTTTGAGTGTGTGTATGATGCGGACTAGCCAGTGATGCTTCTTTTTACGTAGTTTAAATAAGCCACTGTTGCCATACTTGCTATTCAAAGGTCCAGGGTGTAGGATTAAGTGAAATCTAACAATGTAGTTGCAGATTGCAACTCCAGCGTTTCACCCTCCCCTTCCAAACGCAGAGCGAAAACTGTGGTGGCTGTAAAATGTTCGGAAAGAACACCCCTATCTAAAGCCAGTGTTCGGTTTGTCCATTCTGGGCTACTGTGGAAATATGGGGGACTTCATGGAAGGTGATCTGTGGCTTGAGATATAAAAGGCTTATTATAAGGTAACAAAACTATTTTCATTCCTGCCAACAGATCTTCTTAAACATCACACACTGGACCTTTAACCAAGGCAAGGCTCAACAATAAGGAGTGACTGCTTGCCTGGGGCTATTAAAATACCACTTGGGGCTAGTAAATTTAACAACTTACTAGCCCACTTAGATGATTAAACACATAGTTTTTGGCGGAGCTGGTGATGCAAGTAGCTAACGAGTGAACCATTTCGCTTCTTTCTTGTCTCTGTTTAGAGTTGCACATGCGCTGTTCCGATCGGGCACTCGTGAGAAAATGGTGGCGGGTAAAGACATGCACTACTGAGCATTTGAATTATCCTGGAAAAAGGAGTTCGGTTGGGTGGCATTAGAGAATGTGGGCCAAACTCAAACTATATATTGCGCACACAACAAGGCAAGGTGGGTCATTTTTCGTGTGAGTGCCATAATGAGCTGACAACATCTCCCTTGTAGCAGCTGTGGCAGCTTAGAGGGTTTTTGTTGTTTGATGACCGCTAATAAATAAGGCAATTGGTATGGGTAAAAAGAAATAATTGACCTTGGGTAAATAGATTTCTGACCCACTTAGTGAAGTGAAAAAAAACAGCCTGACCCTAACCAAGGACGTGCAAAAGATACTCTATATATTGTTAGTATACGTTCAGGCACAGTATTGGGCCTATTGAACACCTCATTAAACAAAGGGCAAAGAATGTGCACATTCAGACCTCCTTTAAATGCGTGATTGAAATGGTGTATGCATTTTTTTATTCTAATAAAAACTACATTCTTTATTATACTGCATAATACTCTAGATTCAAACAGATTTACAAGCCTTTCCACTCCCACAGTCAGCCATAAATAGCTGTAAACACTTGTTCAAAGTCCACATGAAACAGAATGCTATTTGCTTCTGCATATATTTCCTTTAAGAACAAGCTAGGGAGGGAGTCGCAGTAGCCAATAGTGCCAATTAGTCCCCCCGCCATGCAGCTATAGTGGTCCTATTAGCTGACTCTGCCGGAAAGAGGGCTCCCAGTGAACAGCACAGACCAGGTCCAAATACAGCATCCATTGCTGATGGAGGACAGTTTAACGACAGGTAATACATTTCCAAGGTGGTTTTTTTGCCAGGTTTGGCTCCTAGTCCCCCGATCCTGGGTCAGCTAACTAACAGCATCTAACATTAGCAGCAGTGAGCTACTTTTAGCAACAAGTCTATCTGGAAACTCTGTGAATCACCTCTTTACCACTGTGGTCAACTTGGCCTCTGTCTGTCTCGGTCTGGCCGTGGTCACTGGGAGGCTGCTGACCCCGGCTCCGTTGTCACTAACAGTAGCTACAGCAGTAGCGGAGTTGAAGCAGTTGTTGCTTGTTAGCCGACTAATGAATCTTTGCTGGGTATCACTAAAAGTTGAAGATTGACGAGTGGACGTGATGATGATATTGATTGAAACTGGTTGGTTCATGCTTACGTAAGCATGCATTATATTTTGTTTTATATGAAGGAAATAATTTTGATATAAAATATAAATTAATGTACTTATACAGTACGTCTGTGATTATAATCTCAAAGGTTTAAAAGGGAATTTTTCATTTCATCTGAACTAAAATCATCCATTTGCATATTGATACTTGATATCATTTCACCTGTGGCCAGAAAACCACATGTACGCTGGTCGGAAGTGTAAGTTGTGCACGTTCTCACTGCACAATCTCTTTAGGCACCAGTTTATAGCCTATGCATGTTTTTTTTTTGTGTAAACATTATTTATACTGTACGTCCAGCCACAACAAAAGCCACAGATGTTCATGTATACCTGTTTATCAAGACTTCTGCCTCCATGTGCTGTTGTTCTTTGCACAAACACTGATTCTTTTTGGATGGTGTTTTAAGACATTTATTTGTCCCTGTTTCACTCTCTGCACCAGCTGTTTACTTGCACGCCCACATCCTGAGTCCCACAGTCAGTCATGATTCATATGCGCCATTTGCCCCTCAAATATACAACCTTCAAACAATCTGTGTTGCTTCCCTACAGATGCTTTTAATTTGTATCTGTTAATTACGTATAGGTTGTGCTATATCATCTGATGATACAGAGTTTATTTTGCGATAATATTTTGCATAATGCAGAATCATAAAATTGAATATTCAGTTATCTTAAAAGCAAACTGCCATATTATTTGATCTCTGCTCTTCATTCTCATAATAAAGCAAAGTTAAACCCAAAAGGACCTCTAGGCTGAAGGAGATCCCATCCTTCAAACGGATTTCAAGGGGCACACAATGTGGAAGTATGAGTTTATGTTTTCCTTTATTCACAAGTTCCACCTCAAACCTATCCAAAAAAGTGTCTATGCATTGTTCCTGTTTTCATTTGTTCTTGGAAAGGGACACAAACATTGGACGCAATATCCCGATCATTACCAATCTTGTTGTTCAATTAGAAAGATCTTTGGGAGCTGAATCTATAGGTCCTCTCCCCTGCCCCTTAATTAATCCAGCCTGCTGTAGATTGGACTCACTTAGCCTCTGCTGTCCTATCGTTATCATTGATTCTCATTTTCTGGCAAATCCATTCTTTCAGTCTCTTGCATTCATCTGCTCTTTGATAACTGTAATGAAGTAGAAAGGAAAATGGAGAAAAGTGGCTTGTGGGTAGATGTGTGTTTCAAAGATGAAGACCTCCAGCTGTGTATTGGGTAGGGTATGCATGTTTTTTATGTATAGACATTTTCACTGTACACATCTGGCCCCAGGTGTTGCAACAAGAATGAACAGATGTGTATCATTCTAGAGAGCATGGACAAACAATGTTGGACGATGTGTCTAATGGGAAGTGGCTCCTTTAACTAGTATGCTAATATGCTGTCTGTTCATGGCTATCTTGTGTAGCTTTGTGGGGTTTTACACTGTTCAGCTTAATCTTTTTAGCTTTGGAGGCTGGTCAGTGATGGGTAAAGGGCTTAGAGTCTCCCTTTGTGGCTGGCTCGTGGCCTGTCAGGGGCTGTACCCCAACATCCTGCTCCTGAACCGCTGTTGCTCTCTGTGTTTACTTGCACTGGGTTCTTACTCCCTTGACCAACATTGGACCCTGACCCCTAGCACCTCAACGCGGGTGACTAAACCCAGCCTGTTACACCTTGGCCGTCTCATGCATTCTTGCTTGTTCTCCTTCTTCCTGGCTTTGGTGAGAGGCTGGGAGCCTGTCTCTACCTTTAGGTTTCGATGGCTCTTCTCTTCATGGTTAGTACATTTGCTTCTACTTTTCCTCATCTTGGGGGGCCCCAGTAGCTTCTAGTAGGTTGCTTTTGGCCCCTTACATAACAGCTTACCTTTTTCTTTCTTTGTCTCTTTGCCCTTATACCTTGCCTCTTAATTTTTTCCCTTTTGCTTTGTGCTACATCCTTCATTTCCTATGCCTCTTCATATCTGCTGTCTTTGCTTTGCCTTGCTGTCTCTTCCGCCCGTCTTTCGCCCCTCGTCCTTTTTATCCTCTGGTGGTCCACACAGGGAGGAGGATTTTGAGTGACATGTGCTGGCCTGTGGTCTGCCTTGACTCCCTTATTAAACTACCATGCCAGAGGGCTTTCTGTGGGGAAGTCTTCAAAAATGTCTGCACCCAATGCCTGACCCTGACCCTGACCCTTTTCAAGACGCTTAAATTCTTTTCATACAGAGGTTCTTTGACTGTCCGATCACAACATGGACATTATCTGGTTTGTAAAATAGTTAACGATCTGCACTTTGGTTGATTGCCGGCAGCTCACACACATCCTCACCGAGTCATAATATTTAGACCCAAGTTGGAGAACTCATCAGCATGTTTCCGGAGAGAGCAGTGCTTGTTGCGATTTATGGGCCATTTCATGCTCCCATTTCCTTTAGTAGGTAATATGTGTCACTTTTATAACACTGTGAAGTTGAAGTGTTGAGGTGAAATGTTAAGTGATGTTTCAGCGATATGCAAAGGGAAGAGATTGGCTTAGCCTTAAGTGGATATTCCAGCACTCATCCAGCCATCGGAGGGATCACCGCCATTTTCTGACTCTGACATAACAAGGCCGAACAAAGCGTTTGTGTCCTTGACAAGCTTTCGCACTGCTTTACAGCCTGTGGGAGAAGGACATCCCACTGTGCTGTCATGTAGTGCAGTATTGTGTGAATAGTTTGGTTGAGAACTGACAATCCTATCTGAAAACCATTTGGTTTTGATTTGTGCATTTCAGTCAGTTTTCTTCCACTTTTGTTTGGTGTGTTAGTGTGGGTGAGCGGGGTGTCACACCAGTCAAACCTTAAAATCCTGTTGAAAACATAATGGAAATATGGCATTTATGTTTGCTTCATGTATTAAAGGTGAGGTAGATAGGAGGAAGATAGTTGATTGTTGAATGGTAAATGGACCTGTACAGCG
>NW_023340246.1:2141767-2143286 GCF_004916995.1 Morone saxatilis
CTCTGAGCCACAGCCGCCCACTGTTTATGATTATCAGAATCTCAATCTGATATGCCCATGTTGATGTTTTACCTAAAATATCATCTTTAATCATGGCCCAGTGCTCAGGTTTTTAATGCACAAATTTAAAATGCAGTTGATGGAAACCTTAAAGACACCGTCTGTATAATGGTCTCCTCATATTCTCCACTGACTTATGAGAATGTTACTTGAATCACTCAACAAACCAATTCTATGAATACTTCTAATTTTTCTGTGTGGATGGAAAAACAAACGAAACAAGGATAATTTTACCCTAATGAAGCACCTCTCTGCTCAGTCCGTTTTTTTTTTTTTTTTGTCATGTTTGCTCTTTGGCTGTCACACACTGTCGTAAGCGCTCGACTGAACTGACCTTTCAGCTCCATTAGCAATTAAAACCTGACATATCTCAGTTTATTTGCTCATCGGCATGCAAATAAACTCATGAATTATGGAAATGGGTTAACTGGACTAAACTTGAAAGAAATGTTGAGCAGATGCAGAGCTGCTTGGAAAGTGACTGTTATGTTAATGTGAAACAGTGTCTGCAGTTCTGTTGGGTGGGTTACAACCAACCGCTAAGAGATCTGCCTGTGTGTGTGTGTGTGTGTGTGTGTGTGTGTGTGTGACACATTATATTTATTGGAGCTATGTCTGTATATGTCACTCTGTTACTTGCAGAGTATTTCAGTTCCATATTCAGGATTTGGACTGATTACCTGTGAAACTGAAATCATTTAAGGGGACTAACTCTATTTTTCTACAGGGCTCTTATTCTAATATTTTTGTCCATTATGACTATTGGTCATGGCAGTGTTTTACTAAGCAGCTCAGCTTAGTTGATTTAGGAAACATGGACTATGGCACAAACACGAGCCTCCTACAGCTGTCCAAAAAAGCCTTCCATTGAAAAGGTGCAGCTGGTGGTATTTTATATTTTTCAAAAGTCCCATTAAGAAACAAAATCAATAACCTTTCTGACTTCCCTACAGTTCTGTGTCAGCCCAGAGCCCAGTGGTTCTAGGGCATGTCTTCAGAATCGACTTAGGTCCTAGGTAGGACTTCATCAGGGAAGCAAGGTCGGACCAAAACAAGTTGGCTGCAAAATGTGATAACTGACTTAAAGGAGATGGATCTTACATGGGGCCAAGCACAGCATGTAGCACAAGCAAGATCTTGTTGGAGGCAGATCTTCAAAACCTCATGTATGTGATTGTACATTGTGGCCATAGTTGTTGTTTAGCAAAATTCACATAGTCTTTAATGTAATTTGCTGGAATGTTTTTGGCAATAGCACTTAGTGTAATTTCTTAATTTCTCTAACTTTTTACCAATACCAGTGAAATTTCACGATTCTCAATAGCAATGTAAAATCTATGGTAAAAAACAAAAACGAAACAATGAATCCCATGTAAAAACTTATTTGAACTTTACAAAAAACAACAACAGTGGTCCTTTTTCTAATACATTGTCTTATTATTCACTACTTAACTCACAA
>NW_023340246.1:2143386-2150652 GCF_004916995.1 Morone saxatilis
GCCCCGCCTCTCTCTGTTTCTCTCTCTCTGTATCTCCCTCTGTAGACTTTCTTCAGTATGTTTTCTAAAGTTGCCGGTGTTTGGGATTTTCTTTCCCCATGATTCTGTTTTTTACAGCCACGTGTGGAGGAGGATTGTTGTTAATGACATACCCTATAAAAACAAAGGAAATGAATGTGGTACTGAATGACCAGCTGATGAGCTTACCGCTGTTCACTATTGCTTTACCTGAACCATGCTTATAAAATATTCACCCCGCACCAGAGAACGTCTGTCTCTGTATTTCTTTGCAGAGCATGTGCGATTGTCACTAGACTGTACATGAGGTTCTCCGTCAGGTCCGGAAGAATTGAAGACCCCGCACTAATGGTACGCAAAAAATAATACATCACGTTTTCAGAACTTTGGCATTGACTTGATACTGAAGTATTGGTTCTCATGGCGTCCCTAATTGTAACCAGTATTACGGTTCCATTTTGCAGTCACTTTTCTTAAATGTACAATCTGTAATTTCTGCTGCTGGGGGGGTGTCTTTCACATCAAAACAACAACAAGCAATGAAGTTTGATGACGTCATGAAGGGTGTGGGATCATGGGAGTTGCTGTCTTCACCACTATTGCCGTCACTGCATGTAAACTAATTTCAAACAAAGGTCAGAACCAGCCTAAATACCTGAAGCTATGGTCCAAACATCACCAGTTATGAATCAGCTTTATGCTTCTTTGAGCTCTTTCTCAGAATGAAAAAGTATAAATCAGGCATGTTGCAACATTGGAGAGGCAGAGTGATGGACCACACAAGGCTCATATTGTCATTTTTAATGAGGTCATGACTGTGCTCACCAGGCGGCGGTGTGGCTACTTGGTATACAAGGCCACAGTAAAGGGAAATGGATCTTGATTGTCACGCTCTATTGCCCCACTACCAATTTCCTGAGTTGTATTTCTCTCTAATATTGTTAGACGCCAATAACTCTTGAGAGGCAAGTGACAGGACCTGCTGGTGTGGAACGTGATGCACCAAACATGACAGCATGCAGTACTGAAGCAACTCAGGCCTGTAATTAATTTCTATCCTTAATTTCTCTGTAGATAATTATCAGATGAATTACATACTTAACACTGCAGTGAACAGTGACCAACAAACAGAGCAGACATAAATGCCTGCATTCAGTTATGCAGACTGTGTCCTGGGTCACCCTGTGTTTGTTGTGTCCTCTGCTCCAAAATTAAGAGAAATCTGCTGACACTGCCAAGGAGCGCATCATTCACTCTGTGATCGACTGCAATCTGCCATCCCTCCTGGACTGGTAGGTAAGACTGTGGCCAACCGCTCCCACCCCAGACACTCTCCTCCAGCAAGAAGTTGCGGTCCATCAGGACTAAAACCTCACATCACAAAAACAGTTTCTTCCAATGTACCAATCTTCCAACGTTAGCTGTAAGCTACGTCTGTGTTACTAGCTCAGCACAGGCACCTGATCTGGAAATAAAGTGAACTTTCAGCCTTTTTTCAAAGAGGTGGATAAACTGAGTTTACTTGAGTTCACCCCCCCTTTACACCTCTGCTTAAGATGTAATAGTGCTAAAATCTGGTTTGTGTTCAGACTGAACACAACTTAAAAGTGTCAGAAAACCAATGCATTACAAAGCAGAAGAAAGAAACCATCCTAGGAACAACTATCCTGCATTAGTACAACCCAAGGAAGTAGAAAAGCATGAAAGGAATCAGACTGTATGTGCTTTGATCTTTGCAGTTACGTTTAAACTCCATGCTGCGGCCTATCAGAGGAATCCCCCCCTAGTCTCAGAATCTATCAAGTTAATTGTCCGTCATGCTTACACGCCACAGAAAGAGGATGAGCTGGCATTAAGTCAGCCCACTTGAAAGATGACTTGTGACTTGTGCTTGCACATCATTTGGCCCTTTGAACGCTGATCCAGAGTAATGAAATCAGATGAAACCCCATCAATCCCTCTGAATGTGTTTCAGCTCTATCAATCCATGTTATGACACCCTCGTCGAACACTAACAGTGTCCAATATGCTATTAAATGAACATGACGGATATGTTTCTTTTAATCTAATTGATTTATTAAGGCCTCCCACGACATTCCAGTAAAAATGATACAAGTCAGCAAGTTTAAATGGCTCGCTGATCCTCAAAGCTGCGCTGTTTTCACTCCGTCTGTGTCAAGGTTCAAGTGTGCTCTGCCGGGTTAGCAGTTCACTATCCAGCAGTGAGTGAGCAGTCAGGTAGCAGCGCCAGCCCTGCAGACATGATGACCGACTGAACACTGTCCCTCTGCTCCTATTGGTCATACTGGAGTTACTGTCTGCTGACACTAATGGGAGAAAATGGGAGTTTCCCTTTAGTTGTTTTGGAGTTTTATGTTGCATTTGGAAGCAAAACACTGCACCATAACTACAGGAATCATCTAAAATTGACCATGGATCTGAAGATGAATCAATTTAAGCTAATCAAAGTAGTATACAGTTGAAACTAGAAAGTAGAAACTTTACCAACCCCATTTTGAGGCGCTGGGTGATTGGATGAATTGAAATGCACATCATAAAAATATATATGTATATATATAAACATATATTTGCCTTTATTGGATAGGAGAGCTGAAGAGGGACAGGAAAGGAGAGAAAGGGGATGATATGCAGCAAAGGGCCACAGGTCGGATTTTAACCCATGGCAACTGCACTCAGCCTTGGTACATGTTGCGCTAGCTCTACCAGGTGAGCTACCATGGCGCACCGAAATGCACATCATAGTTATCTTCTTTCCTTACCTTTGACTTTTTACCAAATAAATCATCCGTATTTATTCGTAACAATCACCCTCTCCAAATACTATTTGACAATTCTAACTCAAGATACTAACTTTTTTTGTAGCTTTCTACCACATTTCATGGTCTTCGTGAAGTTGTAGCCTCAGTTGTCATGGAGTTTATTTAGGTGTCATCAAGTGACCCATGGAGCTTTGGTCATGTAAAGACAAGTGAAGGCAACAACTGAAGTGTGTTTTGGGGCCAAATGAAACATGTTTCCGCTTTTGAACCGGGCTCTAAAATAAAAGAAACTCAAAGTGCTTGCAAACAAATCCAACATTTTAAAATGCATTAAAGAGGACATTTAATTGGAAGCCCCTTTGGACAAAAGCAGGAGTGTTTCTACTGCCTTGTTTCATTGATTTCAATGGGAATCTGAAGACTGAATCCGACCTAGTGGTAGGCATCAAGCTAACTACACAGAAATAGCCTTCTATGTAGTATATCTTCACACTGATGGTCTTGTTTTTTTTTATTGTAGGTCATATAGAAGCATCAGTATTAAATTGAGCCTGTTCCATAGCCAGTTAAAAACTCCTTGTAGTGTGTATTCAAATTGAAAATTACATTAGCTGAGAATTGCCCTGAACTGAACAAAAAGAAACTGTCTGTAATGACATCAAATGCAGAGGAAACAGGAATTGTTAATTGATGCTGCTGGCAGTACAGTTGAGATCTCCTCTTCAGTAACACCAGACGTTGCTAAATATTTAGTGAGTCTTCACTATCAACAAACTCTTCTGGCATCTGAAACTTGCAAGAGAAAACATGAGCAGTCCAAGCTGAACAATAAAAGTGGCCTTGCGGTCTCCACATAGTGGCGATGTAGCCCAAAGCTGTGGCCAAGATTTCAGAAAATACAGAGCTCATAACTCCAAATCCCCCCAGCGCTACCACACCACCTGAAAAAATGTTTTAACAAGCCACCAAAGAAACTTGGTGAGATTTTCTTTTCTTTCAAAGCTCCACACTGTCCAGATATAATGTTTGGTCAGATGAAATCTATATTCCTTTTTTGTATTCTAATACAATTTAATAAGTCTAAATATAAAGAGATTTTAGTTTAAAATATCAGAATCAGCCTCTAGAATCAGAGCCACTCTATTTTGATCACTTTATTGCATTCAGTCAGTGTTTTTTGTTGTTATGTCTGTGAACAGAGTCAGTTATGATTAAGTATTCAGACATCATTCAGTACCATAAAACTTAAAATTAATGGACCAAAGTTGTGTCTGGCTTGTCTGATTTGCCAACAGTTACTGTGCCAGTCACTGTGCCATGTTGTTGAATCTATCAAAGCTCAATATCCCTAAGCCTAAGAGGCGCATCCTACTAGCTGGCCTGACAACTGCTACTGTCCCCCCACTCCCTTACTCCCTCACATTTCTGGATTTTGTTTATCTGAAACTGTCAACCCCCTGAATTATTGGGGCTATTGAGACCAGTTTGAACCATTTGCGCTCTGTAGCTGATTCACTAAAAGAGTTTTTGAAATGCTCCCTTTCCCTCAACTGTTGTCTTTTATAGTGATTTGATAGAACCTCTCCATTTCCCTATTTATGTGTCTGTGTTTGTGTTAGGGATGCATTAGTATTCTGGTTGCATTAGTAACCAACAGGGAATGTCCCCAATATGAGGTTTTTTTTTTTTTTTTTTTGCTAGTTTGGGGTGCATTTTGTTTGTTTTTATTATCATTATTATCATTATTTGGCATTTTGTATAATTTTTGTTTATTTTCTTTGGTTTCGTTTTTTTTCCTCAGTATGCACTTTTTTTTATTGCTGTCAATTTTATCATACTGTGTCTTGAACCTTGACCCAGAAGGATTGAAAATAGTGCAGTTCTGAGGACCACTGAGCCATTTAAACTTACTGACTTGTAACATTTGACTGGAATTAATAAATCAATTAGATTAAAAAAAAAACTGTATCTGTCATGTCCATTTAATGGCATATTGGACACTGTTCACACTGTGTTCAACAAGGGTGTCACAACATGAATTGAAAGAGCTAACATTTTCCATGAGAGTCTCTCTAAATCTATATTCTCTTAATTCAGAGCTTTTCAGTAATAAAAAAAAAATATCAAAATAATGCAGTTCCTTATCATATCCTGAACATGATTAAAACCAGGATAAGACAACAGTGACTACTTTTCATGTAAAATCCCTAATTGATGGATGATATTGCCACAGACCAGGAGTTGAGTGGAGTTGAATAAATAGTTTAATAAAATACGATAAAATTATTTAAAAAAATGAAATGATGAATCCTCTCAGGGATGCAAGTGGAAGCAGAACATGCCCCACCAACAAAGACTCTTGTTTTGAAGCAGTGCTGTTTGTGATCTTACTGCTTCTTTTTCCATATTTCCACTCATTTTTCAGTCTTATCTGTGTTAGAGAATTCACCCAGTGGTTTGAGGTCAAAAAAACTAAATCAAAAACCGAAATTTCTGAGAAAAGAACAACAGACTGAGCTGACAACAACAAGGAAGACTTCAGAAGAGAGTGGGAGTGCTCTCAAGTGTTTTCTTATTCTGCAGAAAGTAGCTCAGCCTGCTGAGGAGTGATGGGTTTCAGAGGCTGCTGTGTAATGTTCCATATGTAATCACAGCCTCAGTTGCTCCCCGGCGTCTGAGGGTCGGGGGGGAAGACCCACCATCATTCTCGGCGCGAGCAGCTTGCCGTTCGTAAGATCCCTCCCCAGCTCTGCCAGCTCTCACACTATTGATCCACCGGACTGAGTGTTGGAGGAAGGCTCCCGTCATACATCAACACTCCACCTCAGTAAAGCTGATGAAAAACACTGGCAGCCCATCTCATTCTTTCTGTTGATCCCTTAAGACGCAGCGCTCAAGTCACCTCGGCGGCCAAGGACATCAGCCTGTCCACCCCAACCGGTCCTCCAGCCTCAGTCCACTTGAGGGATGGCACCGAATCAGCCGGCGTTAGTGCTCATCTGTCTTCATTGCACTTGCAGTAGAGATCCTTAGCATGCCAAGATAAGACAAAGATTTCAGCCATCCATCTTGATCTGTCAGGTGAGATGACTTTCAGTATCCGGCTGTAACAGCTGGTAACCAAGGACAGAGGCTCCTCTGTGGCCTTCATGCCTCTCAGAGCAAGTGTGAGGGATGACGCCACTGGGCTCAGTTCAATCTCTCGGATCAGCCTTGATGTCCAGTCTCTGGACTCCAACTTGGCCATGAGGATTGCCACCTTCATTTGTTTTCATCCGGTCAAAGGTTTGTGATGAAACATGATTTGGCAGAAACTTACAAAGACAGTTTGAGTTGGGATCAGGTACACAGAAAGACATTAGTTGTGGTTGAAGAATATGAAAGAGCAAAACAATATTCAAACTGTAACAATGAAAAGAGTGCTAAGCAAATACATTAAACCCAAGTCGAACCCTTTTGGCTCCTTTTATGGAAGGTATGTCTTTTCAAAACATTATCATCAATTAGACTTCGGCTAGGTGTAGACTACCAGCGATAAAAATGTCTAAGTTGCTGTGCTGTTTACATTGCAAGATATTTTTTGTCCCAGACTGTCCCATGACATGAGCACAAACTACACTAATCCCATGCCAAATACCATTTTTATCACAGCCCTTTGGCGTCTTATACAGACGCACAAGATACTATTTAGTGTCTGTGCGCGACGCACCAGGCTTTCATCCAAGTCCAATATAACGTCTGCGTCAGTTGAAGTAGTGGAAAGACCAACAAAGTCTGCAAAAGGAGGGGGTTGCAGTGGATGGGTCGGTCAAACTAACATAGGACTTTCACCCAGGAGACTCGGGATTGTGTCTTTGGCTTATTCACTAAACGTAAAATACGTGGCTTCTTGCCGCAGTAATGGCAACATAACTTGCGTAACATACCTACTATTTTAATGTAAATCATGATCTTTTCTTAACCTAACCACGTCTTTGGGCCGAACCAAACTGTGACCACAACATTAAAAAGTCTTACCTGCTAAAAAGGTGTTTTATATAGACTCTCAAGGTAGTGACATCAGTATTTGAAGACTTGGTAAAAAGATTATTCTACTAGGAGAAAGTAGATTGATTTATTGCAGTATTACAAGAGACCTCACTGTGGGACAGATTGTGGCAGCTTTCATGCATTATTCCCCAGGTACATGGTGTATGTATCAAACAAAAGAGCAGCTGTAAAAAATAAGTGGATAAACATATATTCACATATTGCACACCACACAATTACTAGTGTCAAACTCTAGGCCTGCAGGCCAGATCAGACCCACAAAATGATTTACATTTTCTATTAATAGCTATTGCATGTGTTCTTTATATTATAGCTTTTGTTTGTTTTTTCTAACCTCAATATTATACCTTAACCATATTTTTTTGCCATAACCACTTCCTTTGCCTAACCCTAAAAGTCCAGTGTGTAACATTAAGGA
>NW_023340246.1:2150679-2154892 GCF_004916995.1 Morone saxatilis
CATATGTATGTTTTCATTCATGTATAATCACCTGAGTATAGTAATTGTTATGTTTTCATTATCTTAGAATGAGCCATTGTTATCGAAGCTGCAGGTTTTCCATTGAAGCCACCATGTTGAACCACCATGTTTCTACAGTAGGCCCAGAAGGGACAAACCAAACACTGGTTCTAGATAGGACTGTTTGTGCTTTTTGGTGTGAGGGTGAAGCAAGGAGTTGCTACCTACAATTACACTGCTAGATACCACTATTGCCACTGTTGCCAGTCCCAGATATTAGAGACTTTATCATCGACATCAGTGTTGGACCTCACTAATGCTTTTGTGGCTGAATGGGAGCAAATCCAACACATGCAGCCAGGTTCCAATGTATGATAAAAAAGTGGAGTGGATGCTGTTCTAGCAGCAGATTGATGCCCATGGCTTTAGAATAACATGTTCAACTATCACACGTGGGTGTAATGTTGTTGCAGTAAAACCTGGTGGTTGTAATGGATTCACATCAGGCCGGTAGCAGGCGAATCATTAGAAAATACAACTTGTTTATCACCAGCAAATGCATACAATCAACAGCATAAAACCAAACAAAAACAGCACTGAATTAGAATTATTTTCTTTATCTTTGCCTCTAAATTGATTTTCCAGTTGCCAGCAACAAAAGCGGTGTGTGTGATATTGAAATAATGGCCGATAGATAGAGATAATTTCATTTCCAAGTTCCTTTCATCCCAATGAAGGCCAAAGAGGGTCACATTCCCAGCACAAAGGGGGCCTTGCCAAATGATGCTCTCTTCCTATTAGAGGAGAAGACTGAAAGGGTAATTTCATACTTGTTTATGCCCCACATTCCCCGGCTCTTCTCACATCAGAGTGAATTGATTTCACTCCTCATATTGCAGCAATCCTCCAGTTTCCTCCACTCCATCCTGAAATTAATCATGGTAATGTCCCCTCTAAGTGAAAAGAAAATTAATTTTCACTGCCATACTGATCTAACTAATAACGGGGTACAAGTAAGGGGAAAATGGGAAATCATTACTCAGCGAACATTATCTTTATTATTTGTACCGACTTCTGAGGCGAAATGAAGGGGCAACTGCGAAGGAAGTTAAGGCGGATACCTTGAAGTGTGTCTGACTTTCACCAAGATCCTGGAGAAGGCATTAAAAAGGCAATTGGCCATTGATTGCTTGCTAATAGCAGAAAGGAGGAGGAGAAGAAAAAAAAAGCTGGAACAATTTTCTATTTAAAAAAAAAAAATTCTATCCATTCATGCATGATATTAAAGCCATTGAGCTGAAATCCCCTTGCTGAAAGACACATGGTATGGAAGATGGGATCTTGGCAACCCGAACTCGCCAAAGCTGCAACTTATTAACGTGTATTTGACATCCATTAATCAAAATGACACCCTACTAAAATCCTTATTTGTGATCTAAAGCAAATATCCCTCTAGTCACACACTGAGCTTCTCCATTTGACTGTTATTTCATTACAGGCCAAAAGTCTTTGTTTTCCTCTCTAGGTGACTGCCTCATAATCGTTTTAGTCATTTAAGTGCTACACAGTTTCTGTTGTTCCCATTTAGTCCACATTAACAAATTCACAGGATGTAATAAGATGAAACTTTAATGATCTTTAATATGGACAGTGGGGTTTGCAGCACCAAACTATAACAGCAAACAAAACATGGAGCAACATAGGGTCATATTAAAGGTAAATTACTGGTCATGAAGTTTTATAATGCCTTCTGTGGCTCTGGAGGAACTTTGTGAAGTCTTTTTTCATGTTTTGTGGCCACTGTATTTTCTCCTTTGTGTTTGGAAGAGGGGAGTGAAGTGAGGGAGTTGTGATCAGCAGTTACACCACTAGATGCCACTAATCTCACACACTGGACCTTTAAAATGCCTAATTGAGGGATCTAACATTATAACATGTTAAAGGTAGGACTGGGGTCAGTTATTCTGGAGATCGCTGAGTCTCCTTGCCAGGTCATCAAATACTAACACTTAGGGTTGCCAAAGCGTTGGTTCATCCTGGACAGGTTGCCAGTCTGTCACAAGGATGACACATACAGACAGTTGTTCTTTGGACTGTGGGAGGAAACCAGAGCACCCCATGGGAGAACATGCAAACTCCACACAGCAAGGCCTCAGTTTCCTGAGGGAACAGTTCTATCCACCAGGCTGCCCTTGAATTCGTTAAGATTATTAAAGGTTATATAGCAGCAAACAGCTATTTACTATGTAAAGATATAGTGAAGGTGTTCTGAGCAGAGATTGATGTCTCACTCCCTCTGCCTGTATTGCTATTGCAGCCTCTCTGTGGTTTGTTTACATAGCCAGTCTGGCCTGCAACTGAGTAGAGTGGCAAAGAAATTGTTTTCTCTGGTCTATCTCTGTAGGTCTATCTCTGTAGGGATCCTTTCCATATTGCTGTTAGACCCTGAGAATGACAATCTGAGCTTGTCAGTGGCAAAACAAACAACTATTAGTGACGTACTTTGACGGGCGCATTTGTCCTTGAGGATTAGCTAACGTTACATGGCAGCCATGGCAACCCATTTCCCAACCATTTTCTCATCAAGCAGTCTAACTCTGTGAATTAAGTTTCAGGTTCATGTCAACCAAACCAGTGTTAGTGATTGTTGCAAAGACAAACAAAGACAGTTTTGGTGATTTTTTTTTTTATTTCTCTCAAGTTTAGAGTGTGTTTTATGATTATCTGCTGGGAAAAATGTCTGGTTTTGTCAGTGGAGTCTGGTCAGCCTTAGCGCTCATTGTTTTGGTCTGGGATGCTGGTGCTCTAGTGCGACATCTAGTGAAAAGTGAATTTCATTTATATAACCTTTCAAGTGAATGAGTTATTGTTGAGATAATTAATGATGAACATTTTCCTTGTGAAATTAAACAGACATATGATATGTGAAATACATTTTAGTAGTTCTATCATTTATTATAATTCCTTGCTTTACTTTCCTGCTCTTTTTACCTTTGATTTTGAGACAAACCCAGCAGGCAACCTCTCACCATCGGCCTATACTGACTGTCTATAAGCTCAACAAAGTAGCTAGACAATCCAAGGTGCAGTATCCTGCAGGGTTATCATATGTGTGTCTCTGCTCAGCCTTTACTGCTCCAAAACATGCCTGCTTTAAAATGCTTCTCTTGATCATTCCCCCTGCAGGGACTGACCTGCTGATGGCTTTCACTTTGTGTCAGTTGACAAATTGATTCCTGACTCCTTGCTTGTACAGTAGCTACTTGGTGATGTTGCCAGGTGTATTGGTGTATTGTCCTTGGGACAGACACACTGACTAAACATGCAGTATGTGTAAGGGCTGTGTCTGTCTCATCTGACTACTGAGTTTATGGAGATGGATACATACAGTACGTTCACAAGAATTCAGTCTGCCTCTACCCCTAGTTTATTTTAACCATGACCAGCTTGCCACATTATGCAATAAAATATGACATAATAATAAAATCTTAGACCCTCCAACTATGATGAATGAGTAAAACCCCTTTAAAAAAATATATGCTCCCCAAATTCCATCAAGCCAAGCTTCTTCCTCTCTACTTTTTCCATCTTCATCCTCTGACCTGGTTTGACTCGGAGATGGCCTTGGTGTTCCTTACTTTTTCCTCCTGCGGATGGATTTGCTGCACAGCCATCTTTCTTTTCCCTGATGGAGCTGCCTTACTCCATTAAGTTTCTCTCTGCTCACCTCCTGACTTTGTTGCACCTGACCTAAAATAACCCTTTTTTCTGTGTGCTGACTCACTTAATAAAAATCTGTTTTGAAAGTTAGTGCCACATGTAATAGTGGATATTTTGTAATTTTTTTTCAAGTTCTATGGCCATGTATGTGTATGTAAGCCTGATCTACCTTACTCTGTGCCATAGAGCTCCTTTAGTGTCCACAAACATGAGACATAAGACGCTTTATTTTTCATTGTAGACATACAACAACATTGTCTTTGGTAACTCTCAGTGATCAGCAGATTATCAAGATGAATGAACAAGATAAAAAATATAAATATGAAGAGGTATGTCCTCTATTTGTATATTACTATAAGTAAAGACATTTGGATGAGGCTGGTAAAGCAGTGACAGTACAAATGGCTTTCAGTGTAGTATAAAAAGGTATAAAATATATTGCACAACAATTAAATAATAATAATAATAATAACAATACATTTTATTTAAAAAG
>NW_023340246.1:2154947-2165947 GCF_004916995.1 Morone saxatilis
TTTTCTGAATACTCAAAGACACTGTACAATATAATAAAAGAAGAATACAAGAACATCAATCGGTGAAACAACATAAAACTAGTAAATAGTAAATAAAAATAGTTTAAAACAGTACACACTAGAGGCACTTGAGCATAGACATATGTATGGTATATATGTACATGAAATGTATGTAATTAAGTGTTGTAGTGAATTAAAAATTACTACAAAATTATTAAAAACACATCACTGAGCTACTGGGTAACCTGCACACTGTACTTTATTTTGACTGAAAACCACATACACTGTCCTGCTGCCCCAAATACTCACTAGTGCACCAAATGTGGATTAATCCGCCACTGAAAAAATACACTTACAAACAAAACAAACAAATACAATACTTCATCCTGTTGAGTTACCTTTGCAAAAAACTGTTAAACTATAAACTAAATTTATGCGAGTAATTTTTAATCATGTACCTACGTCTTGAGTAAGAACAAATGGGCTTTGGCCTGAGAGCCACAGACAGGAAGTCAGAAATGACTGAGATATAGTGTTGCATAGAGTTGGTTTTGGTCTTTTCGTGGTATTTGAGAAAAATAAAGAAAATGATCAGACTTATACTTTAAAACACAAGATTGGAACCTGCTATTAAACTATATGTTTTAAGAAAAAACACTATTTTCAGCCTGATCTCCTGAAAAACACACAGATCTAGAAAAAAATGCATATTTGTATGGCTTTGCTTGCAGTCAATCACCTCAGGCATTCATTGTTATGATGCAATGTGTGATTGGCCCACTACCACAGCTACTGAAATAATGTAATAGTAATGAAGTACCCTTCTTGTATGAGTATCACTTTTATACTTTTTTAAACCATACCCAACTCTACTCCAAACACTCCCAAATCGAAATGACAGAAGGTTTTCCAGTTCTACCCATTCCCATTTTTCTCATTCCTCCAACATTGCATTAAATTACATGCTGTAAATTTTAAATTGGGTATGATCATAACAGATGGCAGGTTTAAAGCCCTATTATGCACTTAAAGTGCTCAAAGAATACTAGTGCTCTTTAGTTTACTCAGAAGCAGACTGAATGGCAGAATGGCAATCAGTTGTGGTAACAGGCTAGCTTTGAGTTACAACATGTTCTACATCACATTTTGATAAATGGTGTAGAGTAAAGTACAACTGACTATTGCAGGATGGATGAATGGTGGAATAACACCTTCTTCTATAAAATAACAACACCTAGTGGGAAATCATGCTTCAACATTTGTTTCATAAAGATAAGAACATTCTTCATGAAAACTAATTGATTCACAGCTCCATCAGCGCTGTTGCCTCTCTGTGTCTCTGTTTGGACGAATTCTCGGGGCAATTAACAGTCAGGTCCCGGACAGCGTGAGAGGAATGTCTCACAGAGGATAATGACAGAATTCCTCATCCTCTCGGCAAACAGGCCATGGCCCCTGTCTTCCTGGTCCCCCCACACCCCGTCTGAGATCCACCTGTACATCAGCCAGGGTTCATGAAGCATGACCAGAACTGGGGCCAGAGGGGAACATCAGGATGTGCATAGAGTCTCAGGCTCTGCTGCTGCACGCTCAATGCAAAAAAATACAGCAATATGTGTCTTAATATCTTCGCTGGGCAACAGTAAATACAGGTTCTCTTCAATCAATGTATTGATTGTTCTACTGAAAACACATTGAAAGAGAGTGTGTAAAGGTCTTATGAAAAGCAATTACGTGGCCTTGTGCCTTTCAGTGTGGATGGGTAATTATTACCTGAGAAAAGCACCACTGTGCACAGGAAATCAATAATCATAATGTAGTTACATACAGTACAGATATTTTTAGTTCAAGCTGTATCTTATTAAAGTATAAATGAGCTGTATGCAACCATGACTCATAGCAGTCACTGTGGGTTTTCTCCCCTACAGCTATCAGGAGTGGACATTCACATGATGTGAAACAGTGATGTCCTGATGAGGTTTTAGACTACTACTATCAGATTCCCCTGTTCTCCCGTCAGGAACAGCACGGTTGTCTCTTTATTTACAGTACAAGATTGAACAGATAATATAAACTGTGCGTGAAAAACTGGAATTAGACATCTTAAAAGGTGATTTCATTGCCTCAGGTTTTCCTACAGTGGTATCAAGTGTTACATAAAAGCAGGGTTATGTAAAATGTGAGGAAGTGTCCAAATTGAGCAGTAAAACTACAGTATCATATCACTGTAGGCACTTTAATGTATGACATTTAAAGCAAAACTATGGTTTATTACAACTTGCCCCAGTACAGGTGAATGGGGTAAAATGTGAACTAAAAGAGATCTCCATGAAACTTCCCCAGATGATACTTACTTTAAGACAATAATTAGGGACCGAGCACTGACCAGTGCAAGGACCCTATTGTTCCTGTAGGAATTATTATTATTATTCGGTACCACTTCGACTGCATATGAACCATGGCTCATAAAAGTCATGGAAATTTGCACAAAATTCAACGTAAGCGATAAATACCGGGTATGCAGATTGTCCGCCGTGCACGGGCGCCCACCAAATGGGGCGGAAGCCCCGCCCCCCGAATCAAGTCCCCAGGACCCGGTAAAGCCAACTATGTAGCGAATACAAATCGGTAAGCATGTTGCCGTGATAAAGAAGCAGAAAAAAGGGCTCTTTGGACCCATTACCTCAACCCAACAGGGAGAGTCGGCCATTTTCATTTGACTTCTTCACTCATTGTCCGGCCATTTTGTGGCTAATTTTCACTTTTCGGCTTGTTCGTTGAGGCACTCCTCCTAGGAAGAATTTGTCGTCAGTAGCAGTCAAAAATTGTTGCTGAATGAACGGTCGTACTAAAATTTGCGACTGTCTTGAAGACGGCGTGTTCTTTGAGCGTACCGATCAAAGGTTCGGCGCATTTTGACTTCCGTGGTCAGTTTTGGGATGAATTTTCGGCCCTTGGTTTGATGAACTCCTCCTAGCACATTTTAACACACTGGACTTTCAAATTTGGTGCAGTACAGGTCAAAAAAGTGGTGCCTTTGGCGGGGCGAATGAAACACCCCGTGCATTTGTCGGCTGTACGTTGAAGGTATGGTCCGCTGGCGGGCCGTCCACAAGTCAGCCGTTTTGGAACTTCCGTGCGGCGTGGCTCTTTTTTCCGTTGTTTGTGAATTAATTACTCCAAGGGAATTTGTCGGTTTCGCTGGGATTCAAAATTTGGTCAGGCACACGGTCGAAAATGGTGCCTGGAATGAACGCCGCTGCATTTAAAATGATTGTACGCTGAAGGGGTGTGTCCCCGGTGCGTGCCTGTCAAAGTTGGCCCACTGTGATGCCATTTCAGGGGCTTCTATTTCTAACTACTCCACAGTATTTTGATCATATTTGACTGTCATATTCCATCACTGCCAATGCTAGACACATTGGGTGATCGGTCCCAAGTTAGTTTTACTAACATGCATCAAAGCTGTGTGTCCGTGCGATTTTCTTGGCGGCTGAATGGTTCCAAGCCTTTCCAGCTGAAAGAGTCCTCCTTTATTAAAGCTCAAGGCGTTTTGCAGGTCTGAAACGCGTGACAACGTAGAGCAGGTCTACCCTCAGCTTCTGGCGATGAGGGCTTGGGGAGTTGGGTGACGGGTTGGAAAATTTCACCCTTGTGGTTCCGCACGTGTTACGACGGGCACGAGACGCGGCCGCGCCACGCCGGAGTCGCCGTTGAAGTGGCGACGGCTCCGCCCAATGCTGGCTTGCAGCTTTAATTTAATATTGACTTTTTCCAGAAAAGGTATGTTTAAATATGCAAATTGAAGGCAATCATCTAATGCTAATTTTCATGAAATCCAACAGATGCAATTACAAAATTGTCGTATTGTATTGAATGTGTATTTTGAGCGGTTTTCTTTCAACCCCCTACGGTCTGAAGGGAAGACTATGTTTATGGGAAGTAAATAGCCCCGAATCATCTCAAAATGGACCAGAAAAATAGTTTTTAAAAAGTCTTTTACTTGTATCCGTCTCGCCCTTAAAGCAGAATTCAACTAACACATTAATTAGCGAAGTAAAACTAAAAGTGAGCCCCCCGAGCACCAATAATGCAAAACACATGAGGCCCCCCCCCCGCTCAACCATTGGGTGGCGCTTATCAGAACTGGCTGAATTTTATCGTCTTTTGGTAGAGATTATCACTTATTTGTCGGAGGCCAACACCGGCGATCATATCTATTTGTTTTTATCTTTTAACACCAGTATTTGGTTCTGAAAATTACAGAAAGTATCATCCGTCATATTTTTTTTTAAATAAACAAAGAATGTTTTAATTTTCTTTTTTTCATGTCAATAATTAGTTCGTTGGACAGGCTGCCCGGCCCCTATACTTTTATGCCACAGTGGACACCTGTAATGAAGACTGTGCAGCATAACACAAATAGGGTTAGTGTATAAGGCAAGAATCTGGCCAATACGATACGTATCAAAAATGGATACATGGTTACAATTGCAATATAATGTGAACTGTAAGCAGCGATGACATAGTTGGATTTTAATAGAAAATAGAATTAAGGGAAAACTGGCATAGTAATAGCATGAAAACACCCCCCCCATCTGCATGTAAAGGCATATTCACTGACATTTAATGAACCCTGAGAACTACATTTAACCTAAGTGGGAAATCTCCATTTACCAACCCTCATTTACCACCCGGTTACATACTCCCCTGCAAATAGTCCACCTCCTCAGTGACTACAAAACATGAACTGACTCAAACGCTCCCTGTAACGCCTTTTCAAAAAGAGCAGTACCCAGGCTTGTCAAAACCTGGGACACCATGTCTGTGCTGACCATGACAGCATTACAGGCTGACTTTGGCAGGTGGAAGGGATTTGGATGCACCCCTGAGGTTGCCCGCTTGCTTTTCCTAATGGCAGGTGTAGGTGCATCAGCCCTACTTCTTGTTCTACCACCAATGTGTAGTGTTTGTCTGTCCCTATTTGGTGTGGTGGACAAGTCACTTTCACTAAGTTCTGGATGCACATCATCATCATTTACACCTTCTGTTCCTGTGTCACAATTTCTCACACCTGTATGACCTTCCCCATGTCCTTCACTGTCAACCTCATCTGCAGATTCTGCCACAGGTAAATCCACCATGTCTGGTACATGAGCTGGATCAATTGCTGGCACAAGCTGTGGAGGACAGACTTTCTCAACAACAACAAATTCAGGACCAGGTGATTCTGGCATTTCCTCAGCTACAGGCTGTGTACTGGTCTGTACCCCCAGTTTAGTTCTGGGTTTGGGGACTGGTTTTACACAAGGTCGCAATTCTGACCTATGAACTCTCTTAATGGGACCTCCCTCAAAAGGTTCAACAGTGTGTGTGGTACCCTGGATATCAACTACCTTGTAAACTATGGGACTCCATCCGTCCTGAATCTTATGTCGACCTAAAGGTCTGTGGCGCAGGAAAACCAACTGACCAACGTCTACAGGGGGACAATACACTTTCTCTTCAGTGCAATTCTCTCAGCTGCCTTCTGTTCTGAGTACTCCCTGGCTCTCTCATGGGCTTGCCTGAGTCTCTCCTGATGAACAGACAATCAGTCCTGTTTCCTGTCTGACACACACTCACACCCTAGCAATGCATCAACTGGGAGATGTGGCTGTACCCCGTAAAGCAGATAATAGGGCGAGTACCCTGTGGAGGAATGTGGTGTCACATTATAGGCGTACACCAGTTCAGGAAGATGCTCTGGCCACTGCCTTTTTTTCGTTGGTGGAAGTGTCCTCAACAAATCATGGAGTGTTCGGTTGTATCTTTCACACTGAGCATTTCCTTGCGGCCTGTAAGGAGTCGTCCGTGTCTTTTCAACCCCATAAAGCTTGCACAGTTCTGCTATAACTTCACTCTCAAAATTTCTGCCTTGGTCCGAATGAAGCCTCTCAGGGACCCCATACTTCATGAACCACTCCCTGAGCAAAACTTTAGCTGTAGTCTCAGCTTTCTGGTCTTTAGTAGGATATGCTTGCGTAAACTTGGTGAACACATCAGTCACAACAAGGGCATTTTGACGCCCATCAGAAGCGGGCTCCAACATTGTAAAATCAACAGCCACCACTTCTAGTGGTCTGGAAGCCAAAAATGCTTGAACTGGAGCATGGATTTTCGGCTGAGGCATCTCAGTCAAAACACATCGCTCACAGTTTTTAACCCAGTTTTCAACATCCTCACATAGCCCTACCCAGAAACACCTCTCTCTTAGCAGGTTTACAGTGTGTTCTATGCCCTGATGTCCCATGTTATTGTGTACATTCTCTAGAACTTGATCCCTCAAACACCCAGGCACGAGTAACTGCCACACTTCACCATGACGTGGGTCTGTGACAACTCTGTAAAGCAACTCTTCCTTTTGCTGTATGCAGCTCCACTGTTTCAACAGTCTTTTCACCTGGCTAGACAGAGCCGCTCTATCTCTCTCTGGGGCTTGGCCTTCTTCCCTGATCCCAAAATCAGCTCCCCTCTGGTATAACCTGGCAGTGTGGGGGTGTTACCTTGCCTTACACTTAAGTCACTAGACCCCGACTCCACAGCACGGATTTGTCTCACCTTGTAACACTCAAAACCTTTACTGACAAGACCAGGATCCAGAACTGTCCCTCGCTCAATCAGATTACAAACTGCAATGCAATTGTCAAAATCCGAATCAGGGTCAGTTTCAGGCTCCCCTGCAAAGTCCAAAGGGATCAGCGGCCGCGTTGCTCGAACCAGGACAGTACTTAACCTCAAAATCAAAGACAGACAGTTGCGCTACCCACCTCTGTTCTATAGCACCTAACTTAGCTGTCTTTTTTTCAGCCACTGCCCATTTTAAGGCAAGCAACTCTAACTTCATACTACTATAGTTACATTTTTCTCAGCCTGTAGTAACTACAGAACCCCAAAAATGACTGCAGCTCTTTGCCAGTTGTTGGGACCTTCCAGTTTTTAACAGCAGAGACCTTGGAGGGGTCCGTTCCTACACCTTCTGTTGACACCTGATGTCCCAGAAACTTTACTGACTGTTGTAGGAAAGCACACTTCTGCAACTTCACCTTAAGTCCCGTGTCTTCCAGTCTCTTAAGTACAGTCTCAAGTCTTTCGAGATGCTGCTCAAATGTCTCTGAAAAAACCAAGATATCATCTAGGTAAACCAGGAGTATCTGGAAAATGAGATCGCTCATAGTGACTTGCATAAGTCTCTGGAATGTTGCTGGTCCGTTACATACACCAAAAGGCATTCTCACATACTCATATAGCCCAAAGGGGGTAGTGAAAGCTGTCTTAGTCCTATCTCTCTCATGCATGGCTACCTGGTGGTACCCGCTCGCCAGATCTATGGTTGAAAAGAACTTTGCCCCTCTCAGAGCATCAAAGCTCTCATCAATCCTCGGGAGCGGAAAGGCATCACGTCTTGTTTTTGAGTTGAGTTTTCTGTAATCGACACATAGCCTCAGACTACCATCTGCCTTCCTCACAAGCACTATCGGCGAAGCATAAGCACAAGAGCTCTCCTGGATGACTCCCTTCTTCAATAACTTGCCAATGTGTTCTCTGACTTCACTGTACTGTGTGGGTGGGATTCGTCTGTATGGTTGTGTCACTGGTATGTCATCTGTGAGATGTATCTCATGTTGCACTTTGTCAGTGTACCCTAGATCTTCGTCTTCTGTTGCCAATACAAAAGAGTACTTCTCCAGCAACAGAGCCAGCTGTGCGCGTTGTTCTGGGCTACCACACACATTTAGCTGGTCTAGTATGGGCTGTACATCTGTGGATGTGTCAGGATGTTGGTCAATACGCACTTCTTCAGTGTCTGCTGAGATTCTCTGGAACTGTACCTCGCAAACCTCATCACTTTTCACACTGTCTATAAGATATAAAACCCCCAACCTTGTCCTTGGCCTCAGCCAGATGTCTTCATCAGACAGTTTCATGACCTGCACTGGGAAAACGTGACTCTCAGACAAAACCAAAGTCGGCACAACAACCAAACCGCCAGGTATGGGTGCACTGATAGGCTCCAACAACAACAAAGGGCCACCTTCACTCACAGTCCTAAGTCCCCTAGCCATGACTGTAGCAGCAGATGAAGCAGGCACATGAACTATATCTTTACCAGCTACTCTAGCAAAAGAGAGCTGGAGTCTGTTACAGTTGCTGTCTGAAGGTGATGAAAAGCCTCTCTGCAATGTGAGTCACATTTACCATGCAGTGCGGTGTCAAACTCAGCGTGTACTAGTTCTTTGCATTTTTTGACAATATTCATCCCTATTAGACCCGGAACGGCAGAAGAGTGTGCAGAATCTTTAACTATCAGGAAACCTCGTTTTGGGATAGTCAGGCCCATGGCTTCTACATCAAGCTCCACATAGCCCATATACGGTAAGTCTAATCCATTTGCAGCAGTGATCTTTAAACACTCAAATGCAGGAATAATGTCTTCTCCTTTTTCTGACAGGTGTTCCCTGAAAAAACTCTCTGAAATTGTACTGACCATGCTACCAGTGTCAAGTAGGCATGATACCGTAACACCCCGGAGTTTCACCTCAACTGTCTTGCATTCTCCAACTGCACGCTCTAAGATTTTACTTTTGTCAGGAGTCTCATTTGGTGAGCCAGCTATTTCCCCCTGAGTTGTTTGGCTCATGACAACCGAGGGTGGGAGTTTTCCTGTGCTACAGGGGGACCTGGTGTTGAGGAATCTTGCCCCCTTTTTGCCTGTGGGCACCGTCTTGCAATGTGCCCAACGCCTCTACATTTGGAACAGATAGACTGGCCATCCGGTGTGAACTCTGGCTGTGATCTAGCTCTTGGCTTGGGTCCTGGGAAAATCTGTTGAGTGCTGCGCTTACTCAGTTCATTTACAGCACCAGCTAGCTCGCTTATTGTTTTGCTTAGCTCTGCTAGCTGCTTTTCCTGATGAGCTACTGCCCTTTGAACATCATCTAATACAGTACATTGGCCATTGTCAGTTGTAACAGGGAAGCACTGGGTTTCTGAAACCTCTGACTTAACTTGGTTACTCTTAACAGCTCTGGGACGATGGAACCTGCTGTCCTCCATTTCGCACAAGAGAGCGTCGTTCCTTACCTCTAGAAGGCTGGAATCTGGTTTGTCCCTAACCATCTTCCTGAGTTCATGCCGGAGGGCAGCATCCCTTAAACCTTCGACAAACTGATCCCTAAGAACAGTTTTCTCATTTGGTATTACATCTGAAGACTGCTTCACTACGGAGCTTAAGATCTGTGACAGTGCATGGGAGTAGTTACGGAGGTCCGCTCCCTCTGCTTGTTTACGGTTGTAAAAGGACTGCAAAAGCTGTGTAGTGCTGCATTTTTTGCCAAATGCATTTCTCAGGTAAGAATACAAATCATGGGGGCCCACTGACTGACTTCCCATGCACAGTTGCACCTCTTCTAAGGCAGGACCATGCAAAAGAGACAGTATGTAGTCACACTGTTCATCTGTTGTTAGCTCTCTGGATCTCAAAACCCTTTCAACCTCATCAATGAACTCTTCCACAGATCTCCCATCTTTACCACACTCCCCACTAAATGCTGGGATCTGGCATTCTCTTGGAACGTAAATGTATGAATGTGTGGGTCCACCCTGAGCTCTCGCTTCAGTACTTAACCAGAATCAGAATCAGAAATACTTTAATAATCCCCGTGGGGAAATTACTTGAAAGGTGGGTACAAGAAACAGGAAAAACAAGAGGAGCGGGGGGGGAAAAAAAGCCCTCCCAAAACTCGTACTAAGGGGGAGTACAGTGTGGGACTGGGAAAAAAACCATAAAGCCCATGTAAGCCACACTTTACAATAAGAACTCCAAACAACTCACACACACAACAACGTGGTGAGTTCATCTCACAATCTAGTGAGCTCTTGCATTTGCACCTGTATATCATCTGTAGTGTCTCTACTTGTACCTGCCGCCCCACCGGAGGCCTGGTCTAACTGACCATTATCATTACTTGCAGGACCTTCATCCAAAGCTCACTAGACATGATGAAATATCTCTAATCAGTCCACTATATATGTAAATGTGAAGTCCAAGTTGTGGGTCAAGGATACTGTGCAGAGTCTATATCTGGAGCCTTGTTGAATCTTGCTCTTTACAGCGGAAGCTTGTGCTTGAATCCTCTGTGCAGGTACGGATGAGTCTTTTAAGCAGGAAGCACCAGCACACCTTGGAGCCCCTCAGGTTGTCCCTCACTGTTCACCGCTCAGACTTAAACACTGGACATCACCTGCAGTCTTCACCACTGCCGTATTTCTCAAAAAATAAAAATATGCCACTCTGTTGCCAATTTAAAAAGTATGTCTTAGCACGTACCCCACTCCTGGTACCAAAAATCTGTAGCCCGTGGAATTAGATGCCAGTCTCTCACTGTGTCTCTCTGGCACAGTAATACACTGCTGTGTCCTCGGTCTTCAGCTGTTCATCTGTAGATAGAGTTTACTGCTGGATCATCTCTGGAGATGGTGAATCTGCCCTGGACTGACTGGAGTAAAGATCGGAGAACTAGATGTAGCCGTGGAATTTTAGATGCCACACAGGACACATTTACTTCTGGGTTCTTTGGCTGCAAGTTTATTGCTGACATAAATTGGAACAGGTACTTTTAACAGTGTCACAGTTTGTGGCAACTTTGTACCAAATTAATGGCTACAGAATTGCCAAAATCCAAAATAAACGAAATACTGAAAATACGGAGTGGCATATGGCTAATGACACAACAGAAAATACATCCTGTCAAATACATATGTTACATCAAAAACCATCACCATGCAGACAAAGGTTACAAGGAGTGTACAATACATTTTTACAGGACACTTACATTTCCTTTGTTTCTGCAAACCAACATGGACCTTCGCGGAATTGCACAGTTAAACACTCACTCAGTCACCTTTAAACAGAGTTAAATAAAACGTAAACCAGTGCATTTCTCTAATTACAAAGTACA
>NW_023340246.1:2165972-2168740 GCF_004916995.1 Morone saxatilis
GTACAAGCATAGTGAGATTTTATTCACTCTGACATTAGCATGCACATTAGCAACACAGTTGTCGTGGCCGCGCGCTCAAAACGGCAGGACACAAACTCCAACAGTGCATAAAACAAACTATCTTGTTCAAATATCAATCAAAAATGTTTTTGACATGTTTATACATGGATATTTTACAAGAAATATGTCCAGTTACCTACTACTTCACACGACAGCCCGCGACTCTGCTCTCCACGCTATCTCCACATTGTTCACACGTAAAACAGGAAGAGAGACCATGATGCACCTGGCGCGGTAACAATAACATTACTCAATACTGCCGCCTTGTGACCATAATCCGCAACGACACCATAACCTGTGCCAATGCACTTACACTCTAACTCAACTTTTCCTCACATTTAGAGGATGTTACACACAAAATGAAAGAACAAAAACACATATATTGACATTTGAGAACTACATTTAACCTAAGTGGGAAATCTCATTTACCACCCGGTTACATGCAACACTGATATCTAGCAGGTTGGGGGTTTAAAACAAAAATCAATAGTGTTTTTGAGAATCGATACAGTATCACAAAGCAAAATATTGCAATAGGTTTTTTTATATATATATTTTGTTAGACCCCTCCAACAAAGTGATGTACTGCAGGAAGTGTGTCTGTAAACTGTGATGGATTGTTGACCGTTTGGTTTCTCTTCCATATGTCTGGCTAACCTGTCAGCATGTTTACAACCTGATTGTCTAACTGCCTGTGTTTCTGGCCTATTTTTAGCAACGCTGCTGTAAGATCTCAGCAATTACTTAGTACAGTGTTATTGTAAGTGATAGAACTGATGGCCTGAGCTGTGACAGAGAAATCAAGATTGGAGACCGTAGTTTGTCCACAGTACTCCACTAATTTAACACTGCACTCCGTTGACATTGTCAGACTCTTCATGGGCAAAAGGGTAAAAAATGATGCAGCAGAACTTAGTTTTTAGTTTAGTTATTTCCTGTTTTATGTTATAGGAGTCCTTCCTCATGTGTCTGCCTGATTAAACTTTCCTGTGCCATGTTATCCTCCCTTCATTAGTGTATTTAGTCTGTGTGCCTTTCTTTGATTTGATTTACTTGACATCTTAAAATATATATCTCAAACAGTGCAACAAATACATAAAAGTTAAATAAATAAATAAATTGTGATCAAACAAGTACACCTAAGTACAACTTAAGTTTCAGTCCGTGAGTACAAAGTAACTCCTGAATATCGGACTGACAGAGTGTAAGGTGTGAAGGAAGGATCTTTACATCCTCCAATGTGCATATAATGATGAAGGGGATGATCAACATGCTCCCGTCTCCTGGAGGAACCTCACATCAAGCAGGTGGAAGGAAAAGGGCACCTCTTCCCATATGATTGAGGTGAGGCAGGGCGGTCATTGGACGTGAATGTCATGTATGAGAGATCAATGGAGTGACATGAGCCGGCAGAGAGGCACAACACGCTGACAGCTCCGCCATGAATATTTACAGCCTCGCCTTACTGTGTGTCTGCGAAGCCCAGCACACCCTCATACAACACACACAACCTCATGTATACTGGTGTCAAAATGTGTGTGTTTAATGGGTAGGTTTAAACAACAGTTATAGATTCTTTCAAGTTCTCAAAGCATTTTGGTGATAAAAACAGATAAAAACACATTTTGGTGCATTTTCTATATATGAGCCATGAACAAACCATACTAATTGGACATATTCGCTTCTACAGTATTTTGGTTCAGCTGGATTTTACTAACTGCCCAATGTTCTTATCTGATAAGAACTGTCTAAAAATTAAAAGAACGTGTGAAACTTTATTTTATGTTAAAGATGAACAAAGACATGAGCTAGAGTCAGAAGAACTTCATCTAGTTTGGTCTTTAAATATTTACTTCCTGATATTGTTATAGCATGCATTTGTATTTGAAAAACTCCACCATGAGTTGTTCTTTTATCAACAGTGAGCTGGGATGTATGGGGTGCCGTAACAAATTCAGGTATTGTACCTTTAAAGCACAACTCTTGCTGAACAGTGGCCACTGTGGCCAAAATAGGCAATTACAGGATAATGCCACAAACAAGAGTCCTCTATTTCCCAAGAATCTCACAGATAGTTTGCTTTAAAGATATAATTGTTAGCTTCATACTTGTCATCAAACTGAGTTATTAGAGACGTACTCCACCCTAAAATGTGTTTGAGCTGTAAACTAAATTATATGACTGTACTGTGATAAAAGCCATCAGTGCTGGTTAAAATTAACGTTCTGGCACCTGGAGCTGGTGCCCCATGTACCAATGCTGAGTCCTTGCTGGAGCGGCCCAGGGTTTGAATCTGACTCGTGGACCTTTGCTGCGTCGCTAGTGTCACTATCAATTTAAGGCAAAAAGCCCCCCCAAAAAATAACTGAACCATTTTTGTCTGTAATAAACCAAGACCATAATCTTTCCCCATTGTATTGCTAAGATCAAATATTTTTCAAAATGTATTTGTTGTTGAATTATTATAAAGTATATGATATAAGTATATATAATTGTTTGGCATGCAAACTCTGCTCTCAGCATTTCCATCAGTAGCAGGCAGCTGTTTTCAGCAGAAAAATGGTGCAGCACCAGACAGATAATAACAATGAGCTGGTGAATAAAGTGGTGAAGTGAACTGGTTAAGACACAAACTGAACTAAAACTAAAGTAAATATTAGACTCACTCTGTGTAACAGTATACATACATATATAACTGTATGCGAAAT
>NW_023340246.1:2168840-2178266 GCF_004916995.1 Morone saxatilis
AAAACACAACAATTTTTATTTTCAGCTGATTATACCTTAATGAAAACATACCTATGGATATTATATCACATTTCTGACAATAGATCCTCCTAAATGTTACACACTGGACCTTTAAGTCTTTTTCATTTTTAAACACTGACTCAAGTGACATCACTTGAGGACATTTATCAGACTTCACACAGTTCCGTCTGGAGACACAAAAGGCTTCTTACAACTATGTAGTATTACTCTCTAACACCTGTTAACAGACTTTGATGTCTAAATTTGGTAGATTTCTTTTTTTAAGTGATAATATCTCAGTGTGTTTTGCATCAAGTGGCTGAAAAATATATAAATGCTGTTTTAACTTAATTTTAATTCTGCAGGTTTCAGACTTGCTGTTTGGAATGAACCCATACTATACAGTGTGTATACATTAGTCAGATGCAATTAGCAGACACTCGCAGTAAAGACCTCATGCAATTAGTCAGGATTTTAAATTATTAAAGATTTTTTTTCACATAGGTTGTTTTGTTGAGTACATAATTGTGAAGAGGCCCTCATCCTAAATTGGACCCCCTGTTTGGAATGAGCCTCACGTCTACACAGTGTGTATGAGCGGGACAGGCCTCTTGACTGAAGACGCGCTATTAACCCATTTCACATAAGAAGTCTCCTCTCTAATTTTGAGTGATTCTTAGCGGAGGAGGTGAGCTCAGGAGCCACGCTGTAGAGCCACTCAGCCAGAGATCAAAGCGCCAACTCCCAGCAGGATTAATGGGCTGATTACACCACACACACTCAGGTATACACACACGGCGCCCTTCATGTGAAGTGGATTTCTTCATCTGGTTTTGAAGGGATTAGCCCCCCCACCCCCCACCCGCACTTTGACTGCAAACAAAAATAGGGATGAGACCACATCCGTGTCAGATCATCTCAACCTTGAGAGGCTGGTTGTAGTTGCAGGCAAATGAGGTAGACATGAGGGGAAAGTTAAATATGGAACATGTATCATCCCTAATGTGGTGATATATTATACAGCAGTATTTGGTAATGGCGTGTATTCATAGTGTCAATGGCTCTGTTAAAGTGACAGGAGTTATCCTGCTAAATTATGGCTCCAATCATGATCCCTGCCATCAGTAAAGCTTCACTCTAATATCACTAATGGCCAGTATGGTAATTGTAGCACATTAAATGTCTAAGGACCCACATGATGTCTTTCAGAAAATTTATGACAATGTTTTGGTTTATGGCTTTTCACACGTTCTTGTCCAACTTTAGTCATTTCCATAATTGTGTCTGACACACTCTGCCTTAATGTGATGCATTAGAAAATGGCACAAACAGATACTGTGTATCTATTAAAACGCTTAACTGCTTGTTTCTAGATGTGCCAGCGCTGCTGTAAGCTCAGCATTCACACATAAAAGCCGGATCAGGTGAATAATTTATGATTCTCATCCCTCTCTGTGAAAGCATAACACACTCCGAGTCTGATCTGAAAAAGTGGGAAAAAAACAACATTTCATCACTGCAGTAAATTGTGAGCTGTGCAGGCCTAAATTGTGCATTAATGAAATTTGAATGAGGAGTTGCATAACCTGGTGGCGCCTCTGCAGTAGCTGTACGCGCCTGTCCGCCGGTGTTCCCCGGCACAGGAAGAGGCCAGCCAAGTTGTCTTACGCATGACAGCTTCAATCTGCTGTGGGATGGCTGAATAATTCAAAGTTCTTACGCAGGACCATCTGGCAGCCCAAAGCAGGCGCGCGAGACACCAGCCTTCCTCAAATAGCTTTTGTAAAGTGAGTGTGGGATGAAGCAGCAGGACCCCTGTGCAGGCAGATTGAGCTGCTTACCAGCAAACTGAAATGTGCTGTGTCAGACTGATGGCTTATTTGGGAGGATATAGGCAATCAGAGAGGGAGCTCAAATATTGTTGATATGACATAAAGTCCATTTCACTCCACGCTCAGGCTGTATATCAGCTGGAATGCCAAATCTCTCTACACACACAGACACACACATCTGTTTGGTCAGGAGTTTGTGTGCATAGTGTTTATGTATTGTGCAGAAACGTACAGTAATGTGTCTGCATGAATATGCACCTGCACTTGCGTACAACCCAGCTCTGTAATTAGTTGCTGAAAGAAAGAAACAGATGGGAACTCTCTGCGATATACAGGCAAATCTAAGTTTTCAGTATTCAGCTATAATGTACTTAAGCTGCTACAATATACAGCAAATACTTCTCCCATTTCATAAAGAGCAACTTAAAGCTGCTCAATCAATATTTTTATATTAGCAATGGATCAAATGACTGTGTGGAATATGCAAGGGGTCACTTATAATAAGAAACGTCTGGAGAATTATCACCCGACACTACAAATTCCCTCAGCTGTGAGTGTTTTAGCATTGTTCAGCTAGCTAATTGCTTCTTATTTTTCAGGGCTATGACTGCCTTGGTTCACTCTCACCGCTCTCATCAGCATCAGCCGCAGGAATTTTTCATTGATTATCATCTGATAAACCCACTCTACCCTATGTGCCCAGCACCAAACAGCAGACTGACAAAGCTAGCGACTATCCGGTGTACATAGTGGAAGACTTAGCATTTAGAGCTACATATTTTTCTCAGGAGTTGACGGAGACCAAAACGGAGCTAAAAGCGGAGAGATTGTTAGTCTTGCATTCACCAGGTCAACTCTAAATTAATGCTTGATCGTGTCTGCTGGATGTTTAAAGTGCAACTGATTTGCCTTATTAACTCTATAAGGTCATGTTGTTGTTTACAGGTTGTTGCACTGCCCTCATATGGCTCCAAAAATGTATGCAGCTTTAAGAACAGCAAAAAAACTTCTTTATCTCCAGTTGTTTAACTTAACTTAGCTTGCCTAGGTGTTCCAGTACATTGTGACTTCACTGTAGGGCATGGTGCAAAGGAGCAGAGTGAAACAGCTTGTCAGTCTGGTATTAGGTTAGTCTATAAATGTCAGAAAGTTGTTTTTTAAGGCAAGCAGAAAACAAACTTCTGTTGCAAAAAATCATGTTTATTTCTTCAGGCTTTCCTCTAATCTTTGCTTTTTCATTTCCTTGTGAATTACTGGAACATTTTAGCTCTGCAGGCCTCAAAAATGATTCAAAACAAGGAATCATTTAGCAATGCAAGTAGGCATTGATTTGTTATGAGGGGTAACAAGCCAAAAAGGTTGGGAGCTCCTGTTTTAAAAGAACAGTTCACCCTAAAATCAGAAATACCTGTAGAGCTGTTTATCCATCTAGCACAAGCCGAGTTCCATCTGGTTCCATTATATTGGAGAGAATATACCTAGGTAAATAAATAGCAGTAGAGGTAAGAGGAAAAATATGTGTTTGATTTTGGGGTTAATTGTACCTTTTATGGGTGTGTTCTTTAAAGCTTGTAGTTTGATATATTCTGTTAAATATTTAGAATTTGTCTTGTTTCTTATGATGTGTCATTCTAGCATACTGAGAAAGATATTCATTCAATACCATAAGATACCATAAAATATGATCCAGTTTCACCCAAATCACTGATAAAGTTGTGTGTGTAGAGTAATCAGCGGGCTCCGGAACACACTCTGGTAGCTAGCATACTGTTGCTAGCTAGCTAACTAATGAATCTTCACTCTGTGTCCTAAACGTTGAACATTGATTGAGGGTGAAGGTCATGATATTATTGGTTGAACTTGGTTAGGTCATGCTTATGTAAGCAGTCACAATTTGTTTGACAGAAAGACAAAATGATTGGATTTTGATATATACTAATACAAATACAAATAAATTATGTTTTTGTACATTGTTAAACAGGGGTACAATATAAGTAAGGATGCAATCCTTTTCAGACACATACTCTCTATAATAAAAATGAATAAAAAATATGGAACCTGTCCTCCAATAATTTAAATCATTTGCTCACCACTAAACTCTGGAATATTGCTGGAAATCTGGACACTGCTGCTGTCATCCCTGATGTACTTTTAGAAACTTTTTAAGCTCTCACACCGAGATGAGCATCTTTGCGCATCCGCCCTCCCTCCTTCCTCCTCCTCCGCCTCCTCCTCCTTGAGGAACACGCCCCAGCTCCCCCGCGCAGCCTTCCTCCAGTCAGCAGCGCCACAGCGAGCTCCATGCGCCCTCAGTGCTGGAGGAGGGCGCTCGGGTGGTAGTGGACTTCAGAAAGGCTTCCTGACAGAAAAGGTACCAGTGCCTTCGCGACGGGACGCCCATTGAGTGCTTCTTTTCCTGCGCGGTCTTTGCGCGCCTGGCGGTCCGAGCGCGCACGCTGGAGCTGATCATCCGAATCGGAGCCCTCCTCCACACCTGCCGCCGCCACTTGTCTAAACTCGAGCCCGCACGCCTCCGGGGGAGATGTGGGGAGGCTTTCTGACCTCCCGGTTGTTCCTCCTGAGCGTCTGGCTGGAAGGGTAGCCGCCGTGTCCAGAGGAGGATGCCGAACAGGTAAACAGAAGCTGTCATTTTTAATCAGTTTTGATTAGTCCGAGCAAAACAGGCAGTGCATGCAGAAGGCACAGGGTTAAACATAATCATATATACATAATGAGTTTATAGTGACCTTTGTGGTGTGTTCTTTGACTGTAACATCAAACATTCCTGCTGCCACTCTACATTCTGCTGTGTTATCAGTTTCTCTGCCTTATCAGGATGCCAACGTCTCTTAAGTTCTTATTCTTTCACATGAATGATCAAGTTGCAGCTACAGTGCAACAAACTTGAGCCCCCCCCCCCAGGACTGCTCTCCTGCAGCAGCTCAATGATCAAACATAATGTATTTTTCACA
Source organism: Morone saxatilis (assembly GCF_004916995.1). Classification (NCBI taxonomy): domain Eukaryota; kingdom Metazoa; phylum Chordata; class Actinopteri; family Moronidae; genus Morone; species Morone saxatilis. The sequence continues at coordinate 2,173,645 of NW_023340246.1, forward strand.
GGCAGGAGAATCACTGAGCCTACAGAGCAAACTGAAATATTGTTGAATTCTTTCTCTGGCTCACTCAGAGTTTAATTTCAGTCTTTTCCCATTCAAACACTTCTCACAGGCTCTGCCTGAGTCTCAGGAGGTGGAGAGGATTAGTTCAGTGGTCCAGTTAACACATTTCTTACCTTTCCCTCTTGTTTGCGTTGGTGCACCATCAGTCTTGTCTCGGGTGATTTATTATTGTCTCAGGCGACAGGTGCTATTTTCAGTGCTGCTGCTTGTCATCATTACTCTGCATTAACGCTCTAATAGGGCTTTTGTTATTAGTTAAGTGCCTAAAGCTCCGTGGGAGCAGCCGGCGTGAATGAAGATAGAAAAGACGGGAGTGCAAAAGTGCAGAGTAATGAGCGATATTAGGTGTGTTGGATATTATAGTGATTTTATACGTACAGCATGATACTGCTGCTTATGTAAGCTCCTCAAGAAACTGTATTCTACCACATTTCAGACTTGCACATGCCCGGCTCGCACCACTGGACTCCACACTACCCAGCAGCTCTGAGAGTGCTTTGAATAAATAGAATCAACAGGGAATGAAGACTTAAGTAACAGCGGTTTCTAGCTGTTAAATAATTTTCCTTTTGTAATCTTCCTTTAGATGATCATGATCTTCCCCTAACCTTAATTGAGTACTTTAAGTTTCCTAAACCAAATCTTAATCATGGAGGTAGCAGGTATAAATTTGTCTTGTGATGTTTTGTTTTGTAATATGGTATTGATCACTCAAAAAAACCATACATTTTTGAGTTAAAACCTGCAACCGCTAGATGTGTTGTAAACATAAACTGAGGGCTGTGATGTTACGCAGGGACTGTATTGCAATATATATCGTAATGGTAACCCCCTATATTGTGATACGTATCGTATCGCCAGACTCTCGCCAATCCACAGCCCTACTTCATATCCGTTTTTAAATCTGTTTAGAGATGAGGCCAGAAATACAGAGGCTGTGAGTTGTTTTATGTCTGTCTGTTTGTGGTCTTAGATCTTTTTCTGCAGCTGAGATCTACGCAGGTTTAAATGCAAGTTTGAGATTGGTGGTGTAGCTATTATCTATATCTGTATTTCAGAAAGGTATCACTATATGTATCTGTATTTAGATTGTACTGTCCGGACGTTGTCAGAAATGGTCTAGTCTGCTGGCTCTGGTGGTAGATTTAGTAATCCAAGGGTCTCTGGTCAGATTCCTGGCTCCCCCAGCCCAGTCAAAGTGTCCTTTGGGCACTGAACCTCAAATTGCTCCAGATTGTCTGTGTAAATGTGTTTGGGTGTCGTGAGCGCTTTGCATATGAAGCGCACCTTGCATGGCAGCCTCTGCTGTAGGTGTGTGTAAATGTGACAACTGCTGTAAATACATTTTGTGCATTTAATTTTTCATACTCCTCATGCATATATCTTAAGGTTTAGCTGCTAACAAAATCATGTATGTACTATGTACTTGCATTGATCAAATGATAAAACATGATTTGTATTTGAACCCAACATTCAAAAAAAGAAACAAGTAGGTCTAAACTGAGCCTAAATGTAAGCTGTGTAACTGTTAATGGTCCTGGTGGAAATCAGTTCCAACAAATCAAGAGAAACATTCATAGGACAGCATGGAGACTTGAAGGGAAGACAGAAATAAATGCCATATATCAATATTTGCTATTCAAATGAAAATATTTGCTTTCACAAACATTACATTATTGTGGAACATTGGCAAAGCACTGGAAATAAATATCTAAAGGTGACATTAGAAATCAATAAACTGTTTTATTTCCAAATCTTCAAGATGTGGCCATAACAGATTTATATATATATGTTGATATATGTGTGGATTTCCATTTTTATCACATTATTTTTTGTAATTAATGCATACATTTTTGGGGGGGCTTTTTCATTTTATTAGATAGGACAGTTGAGGATAGTCGGAAAAGGGGGAGGGAAAGAGAGGGGATGATACGCAGCAAAGGGCCACAGGTTGGATTTGAAGCCATGGCCACTGCAGCGAGGACTCAGCCTTTTTACATGGGGAGCCAGCTCTACCAGGTGAGCAATTAATGCATTCAATTTAACAACATTTGACACCAAACTGGGGCAGCTGGGGTAGCAAGGTTTTTTTTTTTAGGGCTGGAAGCTGCTGCCACCCCTCTAGATCCGCCCCTGATCATGAGTTAAAAATAGTCAACCTTATTACTCACTGCACAACTAATATGGTGAGTAGTGTGTCTTCGTATTGAACTCAAAACTACCTATCTGTTCAAAACACATTGTCTGCGCATATATGAAAAGTTTAGATTATATTAAAGTTTATTCACAGAAAACATACTAAGGTCATGACCCCAGTGTCCTCAATAGTAGTAATGCCTGCTTCTGACATCTATGTCAGAGAACACAATCCATATTTAGTCCCCTCAGTATTCTTTCACCTCAAACTAAAGGCAACTTCCACATTAGCCCACATTGTATCACAGTATGGAGCGTGGATCTCATCAAAGGATAAGACTAGATGTCTTCCTGAAGGTCTAATTCGACCTATCAGAGGTCATGATGCTGCACAGTTAGCAGCAGCCAGGACAGTCCTATTCATCTTAATGACTCCTGCGGGCTGGGCGGCAGCGGACATTGAGGAAGGGCCTGAAAACGCTCTCCGGTGACCTTCTGGGAGTAACAAATGGAGTGCAGACGAAAACAGCCTGAGCCCGGCCCGGGAGGCTGCCAACTCCAGTAAAACTGTGAAAAGAAAAGAGAGCAGGAGGGAGTTAGTCTATCAGTCAGATTTTACAGCAGCCTTTCCAGCGCGTCAATCCGGCCGCTCCCTTACGCCCGAGCCAGTTATTACATTTCACTCACGTTCGCCTTTGCAGAAGTGCTAATTGAATGCATCCAATATTCAGGCAAAGCCCCTACCTACTGTACCGGCATGACCTTGGTTGTACCAGTTGCCGATAACCTTAGCGAGCAAGGCACTTCAGTGGAAGTGAGGCCCTGCAGTGTGCTGTGTCATCGCTCCAGATTCATGATGGTCAACCTGCCACGTCCAATTTACAAAGACGTGTTTGGGTAGCTACAACATGGATTAATTTCTGGCTAAGCAAGTAATTATAGAGGCAGGAGGAGGCAAACACAGAGAGAAAGAGGAGGAGAAGGAGGAGGGCAGCTCTGTGGGATTGAAATCTGAGGATGGTGCAGAAATTTGTCAGCCCTCCACGCTGACACCCTTATCCAAGTCATCTTCTCTCAGGATGGTGATATATGACTAAGGTGACCGTAATCATTATTCACGGACTGGTCTTGTTCTTCTTTTCCCTGGCATGCCTTCCTCCTGGGTCTGATCAAGTGTGTTCTATTATCCCACAGTAATGATTTGTGGACGTCTGTGGTGCTGTAGCATCTGAAGGACGGTGCTTCGCAGGGCCTTCCAAAACAATATCATAACCCACATCCATTAGCCATATGGGTTCCATTCCCCAGATTTGCTTGATGCAATTTCGGCGTCCTCCCACAGCGGAGCTGCAGTGCAAGCCTGAGATTCATTTAATTAGATGACTTTTGGTTCTTCTGGTTTCTACACCTTATTCACAAGGCTAGCATATATTTAATATTTATCCTGTGGTTAGAATAAAGGCTGTAAATGAGAATTATTTCCCCTTCTGGTCATTCTGACAATTATTTTCAGTAAAATGTTAGAATAAAAAGAGAAATGCCCATTTTTTTCAATGAACAGTCCAAAACTGAACAGTATTCAATTCACAATAACATAAAACACCTTCCTTGATTTAAAGATCCAGTGTGTTACATTTAGGAGTCTCTATTGTCAGAAAATGAATATAATATTCATAGGTATGTTTTTAGTGTATAATCACCCGAAAATTAGAATCGTTGTGTTTCTGTTACCTTAGCCATTTTCAGCTACAGATGTTAACCCGCCATGTTTCTACAGTAGCCCAGAATGTACAAATAAAACACTGGCTCTACATAAGGCCATTCGCATTATTTGTGCATTTAATGCCCACTGTAGCTTCTCCCTTGTGCTTGGAAAGGCTAGATGCCCCTTAATCTTACACACTGGACCTTTTTAAAAGATCATTTAATTATCAAAGTTGTCCGTTTTTTGGAAATCCATTAATTGATTCATCGGATAATCAAGCTTGAAGTTTACAGTTCCAATGTGTAGGACTAAGTGGCATCTAGCAGTGTAGTCAAAGATTGCAACTCACTCACTTTACCCTTCCTTTACAAGCATGAGAAACAAACTATGGGGAATGCTAAAAAGGCAAGAAAAATGTGAACAGTCCATTTTTTGGTTTGTCTGTTCTGGGTTACTGTAGAAACATGGCGGTTCAACGTGGTGGCCAGCATTTAAGGCCACCTGAGGCAGAGACGATAAAAATGTCTTAGTCTAAGGTAATGAAAAGACACGATTCTTATTTTCAGGTAATTATATACATATGTGTATTCAGTAGAGATGTTCTGATACAATTTTTTCCCTCCCGATACCGATTCCGATACTTGTGCTGTGGGTATCGGCTGATACCGAGTACTGATCTGATACCAGTATGTTATATAAAAAAAAATCATACTACGCCTGC
>NW_023340246.1:2178366-2188514 GCF_004916995.1 Morone saxatilis
TCCGATACTGGTATCGGAATCGGAACAACTCTAGTATTCAGCACGACATAGGGAACAGTGGTTTGAAAAAAAAAACTCTTGACACTAGGTCCAGTTACTAGATTTCTTCCAGAGCTTTCAGTCATATCTTGTGACCTTGCGGTATCACTGGATGGGGTTTAAGGCAGCAAACTTTGAATTTTATTTTTGTCAATTGACAAATTGTTGCAACATTAGTAAGTACTACTATAAAGGTACCCTGTGGATTTTTCTTGTGAACTAACTAAAATTATACACTATTTGTGGTCACACCTGTGGAGGTACACTTTCAGTGTGGATTTTTCAAATACCATTTAAATCTTATCTAAACTCTTAAGAATTTTGTAAAAGACACTACATTATTTTTTAAATATCTGTAAATATCTGTATGAGTCTTTGATGGTAATTCTTGTCACTGGAAAATAATATAAAGTCTGTCTCCTAAAATTATGTATAGTTTTTTTCAGCTGATACCATTTCAAAATTTGTACCAATTTTACATTTTGTAGTGCATTCAAATCTTAATGTGAAGCTATTAGATTTGTATCTTCAACAAATAATAGTGGGAAAAGATATTTACAAACTAAAGGCAGGTTGTTAACATAAACTAAACACTAAAAAAGCAGTTGGCCAAGTATAGTTCTGTGCAGCACCCCTTGATGAAACTATCAAAATGCTTGTAAGGGCAGTTGTTTTTTCTATGCAGTACTTTGTTTTTCTTTTATTTCTATACAGAATGTTTATAAAATATATTATTTTTACTTAATAGATGACAGAACCTTTTGAAAACCAGAGCAACATAAAGATTGTTATACTTGTGTTATGGTCGCCAGACTTAGTGATGGGTAAGTCACGGGGTACAACACCTGGATGTAAAGTTGACAGTGTGTTTTATGTCTTATTGCTTCAGTGTGAACAATAAAATGCAATAGCTCTCCCTCTGCAGCGCTTGCATTTTAAAACCTTTTGATTGAAGTTGTCCTGGTGTTTTGAATGGATCCATATTTATTACTGCTGCTGTGTTTGCTGTGTAATTGACTTCTGAACACATAAATAATTACAGCTGTTATGGCTTCCCCTCCCCTTCTCCTCATTTGCTGGATCTCTCATTGACTGTCCATCATCTCCTCTGTCTCACTACTACCTCCCATCACAGCAGCCACAGCCCTACAAAGAGCAATAAGTTTGAAACATAGAGCAAACAAAGCCGTAGTCCAGGTGGATGAGGTGTCTGGAAAATAAAATGTGATTTTCCATCTAACCATGAAGATTGTTTATCGGCCTGTGTTGCTCAGTGGTTCGAGGATAGCGCCAGCACGGCCAGAGTGAGAGGTTTAATTCCCATTGGGGTCACTCATGCTTAAAATGTAAGCACTCTGGGTATCAGGAGGGGCTAGTGTTCATAGTGTTCAGTTAGGGCTGTTATATCAGAAGCATGAACCAAATATTTTAATAGAAACCCAATAAATGTTTAAATGTCATTAAAGTCTTGACTAGAGTCACATGATATGGTAAAAACATCATATTGTGATTATTTTGATAGATATTGCAAGTAAGATCTGATTCATGATGACAACGTGAGAATGACGATGTTTTTGCATCATAAATTACATTTTCACTGAAAATCACTATTAAGGTCATAATGATGTGACAATTGTTGGGGTCTGTACCAAACAAACTTGGCGCCCAGAAACATCTGGAACACAGCAAAATAAGAAAATACAGGCAGAGTGCAGGGTCTCTGCAGGTACAGACACCACCACACTCTTCTAGTGATGATGCAGAGGGATTATTTGTAGTGTGTATCTGAGTCTTTTTTTAGGATCCTACTCATTATTGAATAATTTAGGGGTGTTGGGTGGACACTCCTGTAGCTGACAGTTTAAATAGCCTGTCAGTGACACTAATGATATTCTTTTGTATTCATTTATCCTTCAGTTCTCTATGTGTACAGGTCTCTATGAATTACGTATCAGTTGACATGGTCACTGTAACAAACATTACTCAAACAGGAGGAAACAGTGCATTTGATTGGGGACTATTTTCAGTGGGGGATTAATACACATTTAGTGAGTATTTGGAGCAGCAGGACGGTGTGTGTGGGATTGAGTCAAGATAGACTACAGTGTGTGTATCAGGGGTGTTGTGAGTTCATGGTAATGAAGGAACATGTCACCCAGTGCAACAGTGTGGCTCACTGATGTGTTTTTAATAGTTTTTGGACAACAATGGAGCTCTATGGCACAGAGGAAGGAGATATATCAGCCTTTGATACACACAATACTTCACTGATGGTTTGGGTCTTTTAATAAGATTTATTTAGAGAAATACTTTTCTGCTGTGTCTAGGTTTGATGTGTGTCATTTAATTTGTGGTAGGGACACACCATCTGAGCACTATATAAACGATAAACTTAAAATAGGAGCGTATGTGCTGTCAGATGCGCGTGAAGCTGAAGCGTCTCCTGCGCAGACAGGCTGCAGACGGCGCCCTGGGGGCCTCGGGGCATTTTGGTCAGTTGGTAATCTAGCTCTGTATACTCCTTTGCAATGTTTCTGTGATAAGCTAAAATCAACTACAGACTGAAAGCTGTTCAGATTGCACCATGCCTCTATCCCTAATGCTTTCTAAACGTTGCACCTGAAGCAGTTCAGCATATTTATTGAAGTTGATGTAGTTGCACAGAGGGATGGGATGATATATGTTTAAGTGCCATTCAAGTATGAATTATATTTTTGTCATTATATTGTGTATCACAATTATTTTGGCCAAGATAATTTTGGCATGAAATTTTAATATTTCTCATGCCTAGTTGTTATCTTTGGGTTGTATCCACATGGTTGAATGAACTTATTGTAAGTGACTTTGGTTAAAAGCATCAGCTGAATACATGTAAAGAGCTGTAATCATTATGTAGTGACAGGCTTCATTTTGGATATCTGTTCGCTCTGTACTCAGTGTTGCATCAAGTCAGATTCAAGTCGACATGCTTGAACTCCATTGTGTTCTGCACTATTTCATCACCATTAAAGCTCTGACTCATAGTTCAACTCTTTCATTTCTGCCGGCATGTCTGTCATGTCAGTTAGAAGCCCGGTGTAGATGTCTAATTTGAAAACAAGCACCCAGAGCGAGGAAACATAGATAAAAACTCAAACCCGGCCTGCGGCCCTTTGTGTCTGTGTGAGCTTTTTCATCCAGCTCACTGTGTTGACAAAAAAGCTGATGTCTGTCTGCTCAGGCTGGCTGCAGAACAGACGCGCTTGAGTTCATTTTTCCTGACCTCCTTTTTACTCTGGCCTTAGTCGAATCACGGCTCAATACTTTCTCCCTCAGCATCAGTGCCGCTGCTGAAACACGGCCATAAAAAAGACTTACCACTCAGGCTTTATTGACATGCGTGGACATAGCGCTGCCATACTAAATGCAAAAATCATTCATAATTATATTTCTAGCGGAGAGCTGATTCAGTCTGAGTCATTTCAGCAGAGTAATGGCATCTCTAACTAAATGAGAGGCAGGTTCATCAAATTTTGCGGGGAAGTGCTTTCCCTTGGGGCAATTCAGAATGGGTGGAGAAAAGACACAATGGGATTTCTTTTTTCGGCCTAAAATGTTTTTTTCTCTGCTAAAGAATACAAGTGGAAAGGGTTAATTAGACATGATGTTTTCTGACATTAATGTATCATACAAATGGGGAAAAAAGCAATTATAGCTAAGAAAACTAGGGTTTTTTTAGGAGTGAGCATGACTTCAAATGTGGGTTATTTAGATCCCCTCCAGACATGTATTAAGACCTATATAAAAAGAGTCAGCTTGGAACAATAATGTGTGCCTGACATGTTTGTTGCACAAAATTTCCACATTAAAATCCTTAAAAAGTCATCTACTCCTTCTACCTTATTAAATATTCCATAATCTATTAAATATGCAAATGTTGTTCATTTCTAAAGTTTTCCTGCAGTTTTCCAAACTATTTGTGATGTCACAAATCCTGCTGGTAGGCCCCATCCCTTAAAATCAGATTTTCAAGCTCAGAGAAACGCTTTCCACTTTCGCAGATGAATGTGAAAACGTCGGTCTTCTAGAGTCAACCAACTCTGCCCATTCAAACAGCACACTGTAGCAGCAAGAAGAAAGATTTTGCAAGAGGGGGACTGTGCAGATTTGTCCTGGCAGAGCACCCTTACATCAGTTGACCACACATGCACGTGGGTTTTGTCTGGCTGTCAGCGCCTTTTGTCTGCACGTAGCACCAGTGATCTGGGCGTGATGCTTAATTCTGTGCAGCTATCTGCTGCTATCAATTAGAGCTTTTTATGGGGAGGTGCTGTCAAGAGTTACTATGGCAACCAGAGTCTTTGGCAGTGCGATGCATCCCCCGCAGCGCTGTGGATGAAGTCTTACTGCGCAGTACATTTTAAAGATTCAAAATCTTCAGCGCCCGGGGACAGAAACAATAAGCATGAAATACTTAGCAGTGTTGGCAGACGTGTGCTGTTGGTGGACGCAGCTTCTCCTCAGCTCCTTGGCTTGCTGTGAGTTGCTCAAGCTATTTTGAATGTTAACGGATAGCTTTGACAATTTGAGGAAGTTGCAAAAGTGTCTAGCGGGCAGAAGGAGTAATTTACTGGAAGCAAGCCCAGAGTTATACAGCATATACTTTGGAATTACCTGCTCACACACTTTTACAAGCTGCTTTAGGATTCTGTCAAATGAAAATGTCTGAGTTTACAACTTACTATTCTTTTATAACACTCTTTATGACAAGCCAGGCCCTGATTTCTTCTTAAAATATTTGGATTTAGTGGGGGGTTTTACATGAGTGTTAAACAGAAATGTCAAGAGATGTTGACTCTCGGGGATCAGAGCCAGAGCTAAATACACAGGTCATGTCTTCTGTATTTGGTCTTAGAATTGAGTTTTTTTTAAGGACTAGAGAAAGTTAATATTCTTCAACTTATAGATTTGGGGTATTTTCCTGTATCTTTGGACTCAATATATTTGAATTTGACTACCTTTAGGCCAACAAAAAATAAATGCTTCAGTATTTTAAGACCTCACAATGAGGAGAAGGCTTTGAAACAGCATTTAGACGAGGGCAGTTTCTCCCTTTCTCACATACAAAAGTGACACATTTGTAACCATACAGTACACTCCAATTCAGAATGTATTTCAGCTGTGATTATATATTATTTTACCTTACATTTAATTAATTTGTAAATTAAAATGTGTTAATGCTGAGTGACCAGAAAAGTCAGATTTCATTAGTTTGTATTTCAAATACTGCATCAAATACCCCAGAAAATTCAGTTTATTGCCCCACAAACTATAGAGTGGTTAACTTTTTGATTAGTCCTTAAGAATGATGAATTTCTGACTGACCTGCTAGCAACTAGGTGTTCCTGAACACTGTTATCAGCCTCATTATTTCTAAAATCCTGGCTACAGCCCTGATTTTTGGCTTAGAGTGCTGATTTAAACACACTAAATATATTTAAAGGACCAAAGGATTTAGTGGCATCTAGTTGTGAAGTTGCTGATTGCAACTAACTGAACACCACTCGTGTCTGTATTTGACAACCTGGGAATGACAGTGGGCTGTGAAGTGTGTAGGAGAAACTACGGTAGCTGCGAAAGTCACGCTCTCAAAACACAAAAGGCCTATCAGCTGGGTTCTCATGTGATATGGAAACACCTGTAAATTACTTAAAATGACCAAATGTCTTGGAAATAAACTATGGTGTCCTCGAAAATGTCTAAAACTGTATTTTAGCCCCTCATTCATATTACGTAAATCTTTTATTAGATGCAAAGCTGAACGGAAAAACGCTCTTTTTTTTATTCTAACGTTACGAAAATGATTCTTATTTTCAGATGATTATACACTAATGACAACATAGCTATTAATATAATATTACATTTCTGACAATAGATCCTCCTAAGTGTTACACACTGGAGCTTTAAATGTGACTGTTGTAAGGAAAAAACATTACATAACGTAAAATACAAAGAAAGCAGTTTAGTATTTCTGCACCAGAACTATATCCTCGCAGTGGAGAGAAGCTTTGGAATAGCATTTAGACTTTAACATAGAGACATACAACTTTCAGAAAGTGTAATAGAAACATCAAATTTGTCTTCTCTTGGTGTCTCTGTCAGGGATGAGCAGATAGAAAGTGGTCAACCTCAGGCCTGCTGTTAGAAGAAGGAAGCATTTAGAGGCTGTTGGCTGCCTGTCTGTGGAGAGTGACGCTGATGAGCAGTAATCTGAACCGTCTTCAGAGTGAGAAAAACACCGGCAGCCTCCTTCCATCCTGACCATGAGTTATGGCTCTCCTTTATCTGATGGAGCACTTAGTCTCCAGCCCAGCCTTGTTTTCAAGTATTCTTTTCACTTACGCCCGATCGATCGCTGTTGCCAAGTGTTAATGATGAGTCATACTATTAAATGTGATGACCTGCGGCCGTATTCTATTACTTTGCTTTCCTGCACAAGCGGACCCCCTGTAATTAAGGTTCAAGCAGATGCAGTAGGAGAAGGAGGAATGGAGCCAACACTCAATTAAAAATAGCCTTCGCACGCACGCCACCGAAGAAGAAATGTTGAGCACAGTTTAAAAGTTTTAAAGCTTTATTGGTTTCTGTCGCCTGAGGAGATGAATGTTTTCTTTAAACTGATGCCGAGATGAATTACTGCTGTACGAGTGGCAGGATAATCATTTACTGAAATTAACGGCCAGCGTCAGCCTTTTTAATTCACACTGTTTTCATTTTTCTATGGAGTCTGTTGGGAGCGTGCGGCGGTAGATGGAATGCAGAGGTCTCTGGTCAGAGCAAGGGGTTTTTATCCTCATTAATAATGCAATGTGACAGAGCGAGTGTGACAGTGTTGCGTAATAAAAAGGCTGCGCTATAAGCAGTCTGGTTTTGAACAGGCAGAAGTGTAAAAAAAAAATGCGACGGAGCAGATAAGTGATCTCTCTCGACTCTTATCAGCTTGATGTCAAAGGTCAGTGAATCCCCTCAGCTGCCACAGGGCATGATAACACTGCAGGGTGGTGGCGTCTCAGATGGCGCCCGAGTGACTTTCATTTAACGCCGAGCTGAATTATTCACACAATAGTAGCAAATCAAAGGCTTTCAATGGAATTAGTGATGTCTGGCTGTTATTAGTGTGTGTTCTCTTCTGATGTTAACAGTTAATACTCCCCCTGGAAACATACGTGTGTTTTAAGGATTGCTTTGATATTGCTTTTTTTTATTGTGTAAGAATGGAGATTAGGAAGAAGGGTAAAGCATGGCATTGTTTTAAAGCTACACTTACAATGAATGCTTTAGAGATGCAGCTTTCCACCCACCCCTTTAACCTGTGTTTGGTAGTTTTATTACCTCCAGCCAGCAGGTTATGTATTTGGTGCAGTCGGTCTGTTTGTCGGTCAGCAGGATTACAAAAAAACTACTTGCCCGATTTTCATAAAACCTGGTGGAGGCATGAAGCATGGGCCAGTAAAAAAAATGCATTAAGGATTATGGAGTAGATCTAAATCACAAGGCGGATACACAAATAGTTTTTTGGTATTTATGGCAAAATTATCAGAATTTGCACACACAAACCATCATAATTAAAATGAATGGTATGCTGTGACTAAACAACAAAACATAACAGCTCAGACATCACCATAGACAAGGGGCTTTTGCATTTTTCGCAAGCTTCGCAGCCTGGTAACAGTTTTTCATGTACTGTCATACTGTTGCGATATAGCTGAAACTACTGCTGTAACTCCTCTGTTTTTGTGCAATAGAACATTAGAGAAATATCTCTTTGAATACTTAATACATTGAGGCTTTTATGTCAGTTTGTATTACTATTCTAAGATATGTTGTTTCGAAAGGGAAACAATGTTAAAGGTGGCGTACCTTTTTTTTTACGTTCTATTTTTACTACATTCTGATTCCTTCATATATTGTATCATTTGATGGGGCCATTGGTGGGCTAACTACACTGTGGCTAACTACACTGTGTCTAACTACAAAGCACAGTAAATCATCAGATTATAAACTAGTTCTATTCACTGACAATCAGTTCTTGTCTAAGGAACACCATCCTGTTTGGTTTCCTTTCTTGTGTCTTTACATTAGAATAATAGTGCATTGTCTCCTGTAAATACAAACATAAATATAATGATTTTAGCGCAAAAATATGCAAATACGCTTAGATGAGTGTATAAAAATCTTAGTAAACTCTGAGCTTCTCTCATCTGGCAGATGGACAGGCTGTAAGAGACAGGAATTGCCTCTTATTAAGTCCTGCTCTGGTGGAAGTTATACCCTAGCATTCTTTGTTAAAGACATTTTTGCTTTTATTGGATAGCTGATAGTACAGATACAGATACATGGATAAAAAGAGAAGGAGAATCCAACTAAAGGCACTTACAGGGTATTTGTCTTAACCACTAGACAACAGGACACCCTACTGTATGCCCTTTGGATTCTTTACCTGCTCCTTTCTCAGTATGCTTACACTGCAGTCAGCTGTAAAATCCAGAGGAGAGGAAATTCATTCTATAAGAGGATGGTAGAAAAAAGCTTTCTTCCAGTTCCGTATTAACACTATAAAGTAGGCACAATGTTCACAGTGTGCTGTTTTGATTGTTAGTGCAGGTTTTACTAAAAGAAATGACACAGTGTGCCACCCACAGACTCCACACTGTAAATTTGGAACACCACTGTCAGTTTCAACTTTTTCCAAGCTTTTACCAGTTTACATTTTTTACGAGGGTTCAGTATCACTTAGCCGTTGCAGCGCATTCACCAGCTTTGAGCAGCTCCATTTCTGTTGTGCACTGCATTGTGGGACTGCCGTATCCATCAGAAGTTCAGTCAATAATTTGGGCATTTTAGTGGCTGCATGCTGACACAAGCTATACTTAATTTTTTACACTCTTCCAAAACATGGTTAGATGAATTATATAGTATGGAACTGGGACACTGTAATGACATATAGTCATTATAGTGTCATCTAACTATGTGAAAGAAATGTTGAACTATTCCTTTAACCATTTCTTGCCTGTGAAGATTTTGAATCTGAATCCTGCAGATTAGTGCTGTTCTAATGTTCTTATAGTTAAACGTAAATGTTTTGTACAATAAGACATCCTCAGCTATAACTACAAACTTTATTTACACACCACTGATGCACAGTTTGTGGAGAAAAGAAATATTTAAAGACTTGCCTTTGCTTGTGGCTTCAGTTCCCAGCAGTCCTCCCAGGTTTATTGCAGTCTCAGGTCAGTCCTCCAGCTCTGCATTCAGGTCAGCTTTTAAATGCTCAAAGGGATTTAATAAAGGACGTGTCAGAGGCCATAAAGGCTGAAAACTGGAAATATTCTGCAGTCAAAAAAGAAAAATCCTATTAATATTTAATGTGTCCCACTGTGACAGAGCTGGGCTGAGACAGTTTTTCCCTTTTTTTTTGTCACTTGTCATCTGTAATCATGAGCCAGACCTATACCTGCTCTGGCTGGAAGATTTTAGAGGCCACAACACTGCGAGGATTGGTCTCAGTTTTCAGTGATGTTAACCAGATAAAGGACAGCGTTACATTAGTGAGTTAATAGAATTTGGTTGCACGTACAGTAGTAGAGCATACTGCTGCACTGCTGAATGAGGAGGTAGTGGGTGTAGAACATCAGCAAATCAGTGTTTTCTGATGCTTTGTGCTGTTGACCTTGTGCTGAAGTAGCTCTACCTGGGCTAAGATACACAAAGAACTGAAGTTTTGGAAATGAAATGACTGGAATGGTAATCAGAAACTTCGTATTTCTTTTTTCTCTTTTTAATATAGATCAATCTGAAGTTAAGGTTCTTGTATGGAGATAGTTTTGGGAATGGCATTTTGAAACCTGTACAGTATCTTTAAAGCAATATTGTGTTACATACAACGTACAATATGTAAAAAAAAAGTGTGATGACATTGTGAAATAGCGTGGGATTATGGGAGTTGTTGTCTTCACCACCATTGCTTTCACTGCAGACAGCTTCTCCCGGTTAGGATTCCTTCAGTGTTCATGGTTCAGGAGGTTTCTACCGGGAGCCGAATTATCCACAGAGGTCTCCTCCTCTCCAAA
>NW_023340246.1:2188614-2196916 GCF_004916995.1 Morone saxatilis
CTCAACAAATTAGCTTAGCTTAGCATAAAGACTGGAAGCAGGGGGAAACTGCTAGCATGGCTCTGTCAACTTGTTGTTTTTACATTTTGTGTTCTGTATTAAACAAACAAGATTTAAAATGGCTGGTTGGTGTATTTTTTTGAACTTTTGGAGAGAACCAGACTTCAATTTCAGACCTGCAGACATAAAAGTGGTATCAGTCTTCTCATCTCACTCTCAGGGGGGGAAGAAAATCCGAAAATGTCAGACGATTCCTTACATCAGTGGTTCCCAACCTGGGGGGTTGCAAGGCCGTCTTGATTTTAAAGCGAGCTTGAATCTCAGCATCTGATTCACTTCTGTGAAGAAAAATAAATGTCGAGTGTCAAGAAAACATTATATTTGTCAAAAAAGAAACTTATTAAGTCTGTGTGATTGTTAAAAAAAAACATAATACAGACAGAGAATTGTACAAACAGTTCCTTAAAATATCAGTAAAAAGTCATCTCTGATGTAATATTCACAGGAAATAACCTGCTCAAAATTCATCCAAATTGTTTTCACTGTTTGGGTTTATTGCACAGTTTATCAGCTGTTGTCTACTGTTATTGTTATGCATTGAATATAATATTAAATATCTATAAAATATGTCAGTCAGGGGTCGTCAGTTTACTCACTGAAAGAAAATGGCTCCCTGAAGGAAAAGAAGGTTGGGAACCACTGCTGTAGACTATTAAGCCTTGTTCAGACCAAAGATTCAAGAGATTGAGATTGAAACTTGCAAGTACTTGCACTGCGCCATTCTGCAGTGTTCTGAAAGCCTGCCAGTTTACACAGATGACATGACAGCTCTGCTGACTGCAGTACAGGTCATAAAGCCCGCTGACTCCATGTTAGCAGATGGGCCAAACTAAAAAATTAAGTACACTTCAAATACATATTTTCTAAAGATGGTTTCTGTCATTTTAAGTAGATCTTATCACGTTGATGTAAGTTCATTTTTCTGATAAATTTGGTTTTAATTACTGACTTGAAGCTATAAAAAGGGGGTTTTACATACTACACAATTTAGTTAGTAGGCTGGGCGTGTCGGCGGGACATTTTGGCTTAACTTTCATACAGTGGGAGAAAGTGGAGACACAACGTCCATCTTTTATATGTCGATGGTTTACACCAATACAACTAGTTGAGATGGTTTACTGGCTCCATAGCAAAGACTCAGTATTACCTATAATGCCCTACTCTGGGCAGGCTTGCAGGGATGTTTATGTGCATCTGCAAACAAACTAACAAATAATGCAAAATGCATTGCTACAGTTTGCTAGCTAGTTAGCTAATTAGCTGGTCAACTGCAGCATATTAAACAGCTGAAAAATGTACTTGCAAATGACATTTTGACATCCTTGTCCTTACTCTTGCATTTTTTTTTAAAATTACTTATTATTGACCGTAACCTTTAGGATCTACAGGCAGAAATGGAATATGATATTTATAGGTATGTTTCATTAGTGTATAATCACCTGAAAATAAGAATCCTTGTGTTTCGTTTGTATCTACAGAGGGAGTGGGTCCAATGAAAGCGTCATATTGAACCGTCATGTTTCTACAGTAGCCCAGAATGGACAATCCAAACATTTGCTCTAGAAGTGTTGTGGCCACTTAGTTCTCCTACATGCAACTGGAGGCAACCTAAACCACTAATAAATGTGGTCTTTTAAGGGTTTAAAGGGATGACTAATAGGGATTTTGTTGGATTTGAGGAACCAAATTTATTTTAACTGTACAATATCGATATCATGTTGGCCTCAAAAATCCAGCGGTTGGGCTCCAATAAGTGTTTGTGTATTAGAAATCTATGCGTTCCAGGCCCACTTGCTAAGGACACAGGCAGTAATTCTTCCTCTAAGGAAAAAAATGAAATTACTGACCAATAAATACTCTGCAGGCCAGATCTTTCTCCTTCAAATCAGGCTTTAAGTTATCCCATGCAGGGTTATTTAGTGCAGTTATACACAATTATGAAAATATTATATTCAAATGACCACTTTTTTTTAAGTCAAAGCACATAGCAATCAATACAAATAATACTGTGCTTCACTTTATTTTCTCTCCCTTCAAAAATGGGCCGGAGGTAGAGCTGAAGCTGGAGGCCAGGATGTGTTGTGATTATAGTGCTTAAGGTTAACCCAAGAGGGTCAGGGGCTACAGGGTGAAATCCCACCGGCTGAAGTACCCAGAAGGACCGTGGAGCACTTTAATCACATAAAAAGAGTGACTGCACGGGGGGGAATCCAGTAAATCACACGTTAGGGTCATACATAAGGCAGTGGACCCGCTGTTCCCTGGTGTCAGTGCCGCAGTGTAGAGATTACTGCTCCTGTAGGACAACAGACTCTGCCAATCATGACCGTGCTTACACATCGCACTGACGGGAACGCGTTTGCCAAGCCTCGCAGAACAAATATTCATTTAATTTATGCAAATATGCACAAGAGTAGATTCATTTTAATTATTAAAATGAGACAGCTCTGTGTGCAACAGATTGTTCTGCTGGTGAATCGGCAGCGTCTTACACCTCCTCGCTAATTATTAACAGCAACGTTGTACTTGGATGAAACGGAACAGAAGAGGGAGAGAGCAGGATTCCCTGTGGCTGGCACACAATGTGAGTCAAGAGGAGATAACACATTTTTTCACACTCTCTGATGCAGTGTTGATTTCTGGGTCTCTCTTTCTCCTTCCCTCCCTGCCTGTCTGTCTGTCTCTTTTCCTCTCACACTGTCAGTTCCTCTCCATCTATAACTCCCCCTGGTGCGCAGGCAAGCTGAAACTTTTCACAACTTGACTCTTATTTTCCGGGCCAGTTAGAAATTAGGTATCACTGTAGACACAAAGTTCATTGTTGAGACTGGGGGAACGCAGTGCATATGCCCCTTTTGATTTGATTAGATGTATTTTTAGATATATACATATATACCTTGTCAAACATTGTGAGAAAGACACATTCAGTGTTTTTTACACTAGACAAAAAGCCACCAACAGCTGGCTTCTGTCCTCAGTAGGAAAGGGTACAACCAGCATTTGTTCTTTTTTCTTTGTTCAGTGCAACACTGGCAACAAAGTGAGGTGAGAGACCTTCTCCTTATTTGAGGGGAAGCTGAAAAAAGGAGACTAAAAGAAGATCACTGATGGGTCTGTCTATGCGAGACTACAGCAAGTAACAAATGCTGCCTTCTACAGTTAACTAACCTGGTTTACCGGCGTGTTTGTTACGTCGAATATGAAACAGAAATAAAAACAGAAAGGCACACTCATCTCCTGGCAATGGGAAAATAATCCATCACTTATTTTTAGCGGGATTAAACCTGCATACACCGTAAAACCTAATGAATAGTCCGGCCTTTTATCTGCTTCAACCACTGAACTCAACCTGTCTTTATTTGGAACTGGCCTTGATTTACTTTTGCTCAAAACTCTTGCTCAGCTCTATTTAAACCAGTATGAATATTACTTGTATAAATTAGGCTATCAAATAACATATCAATGAATCATTCATTTGAACATTTTATATTTGGTGTTCGTGGTTTCTCTAAAATTAAGTGAAGGATTGAACCTGTTTTATTCATGAAAAGAAAACTTACTGTGTGTGTTATCAATACTAATACAGACGATGGATGCTACAGTTATAAACTGAAAGTATCTGCTCTGTAGAGTAGCCGCACAGAGTAGCACGAGTCAGATTTCTCTTATCGTGATGAGAGCACGAACAGTTGACCGACGATAAGACAAGGGCAGAGGATTTGGCGTCAAAGTGAAAGCAAAAGCCCCTATTTGGCAATATTTCGGATTTCATCCCAATGAACCTGATACCGTTAGTGAGGCAGTCTGTAAACTTTGTCTATATCTGGAGGAATCACAGTAAGCATTCATTTTGTTCAAAGTAAGGGGAAGATCTAAAGATCTCACGTTAAAGATCAAAGTAAGCACACTACAGATATTGAGCGTCACTGACAAATATCTTTTCTTGTACAATGTCTGGTGTAATCGGTAACACTGGCGCAGTTTATTAACTGGTGGGAAAATCCCTACTCTGCACTTGCCCTTTTTATCTTTTAATCTGTGAAGTTGTGTTCCTTAGAATCTTTCTCCCATGGCTGAATTTTAGCATCACTGACACCAAAGCACCATGGACGAAAGAGCGAGCGAGGCAGAGAGACAGAGGAAGAGAGAAAGGAAGAGTGGGAAGAATAGCTTTATCACAGCTTTATGGATGAACGCTCAATAAGCTGAGAGGCGACTCCTCCTTTCCTCTCTAAATGCTTGTGAAACAACATGCATACTTTTACAATATAAAATAAAAAATCCATGCCTGCTATTACTATAAGTAGCATTAGCGAGATTAATTTGACAAACACACTTGCCAGCTGCACAATGGCACTTCATTTAGAAGAGTCATTTCATGGAAGCTAGTATTTGATGTGCTGATAAGGATCTTGCATTGCATAAAAAAACATCTCCCTCTGGTAAAAATATAACATTTTTATTACGTGTAATCATGTTAAGTATTGGAGAAACTATCCAGAGAAATTAAAGCTTCTGGATTTATTACCACCATTTAGAGTTTTAGTTAGAAGGGCCACAGAGTGTTTGCATACTTTGTACTCTGGCCAAACTACCCTTTCTGCCTTTTTTTCATTGGATTATTGTCATTTTCTTGTTAAACGTGCATCCCCACAACATTTCCAACAGTTTGTACCTCTGGAACCAATGTACCTTCTGTACTGATGATAACACAGAAAGTGCTCAAGCAGAGCTCAGTTGTCTTAGGTACTTTATCAAAGTTCAGATAATTAGTCTGAAAGTAGAAATGTCCTTTGGCAAGACACAAAACTACTTATATATAAGAGTGTCTAGAAATGATTGCACTGTAAATACACAAAACAAAACAAAAAAATCCAGCAGCTGAGGAAGTCGACGACATAAAAAGGTCACTCGACTTCCTGACAGAGCTGATTCAGCTATCAGACTACAACAGAAAAGAACTTAGTGGAAGAGGTCAAGGTCCCAAGGCTACACAACGCCAAGAAGAATTGTCTTCCTGGAAAACAACATCATAGTCACCAGGCTAGTGAAAGGGAACTCAGCAAGTCAGATTCAAATTCTGTAAATTGTCAATTGTTTACTTGAATGAACAATTGACAAAAAGAGAAAGCGGACATTGTCAGAAAGGCATGCTACCTGAGAAAGCTGTGGAAGATTCAATCAATATAGATGGCAAACTGAAACGTCTTCATAAAAGTGAACGGAACACCCGAAGAAACTTACGGGCTGGCCATCAGAGACTTGGGAGTAATTGATAGGAATTGGACAAATACCAAAAAGAACTCTGGCCCTTTCAAATGGTGTTAATTGATATGATAAGGCAACAGCATACAACTATTTAAGGCCTCATGGTTCAAACCATCGACATATAACATTTTTTGTTTGTTTACAAGATAACTACTAAGGGCTTCAGAAAACAACCAACAATCCAACTATATCCACTTCAAGTGGTGTCTTAGTGAACACTTTATCACTATAAAGTCGCTTAAAATTTGTCCCCTCCCTGTGACAGGAGGCTTTTAGCCCTGTTTTTGAGCCTGCAACAAGTATAAATGCTTTTATCTTTCAACGTGTTTGGACAATATCTGGAGTTTGTACACCAAAGAACCCAAAACCACTGACCAACCCAGTCACAAGAGCCCCACTGATATATTGGCCAATCACAGACATACTGGTATTATATCAGTATCAGGGTATGTGTTATCCGATATGCGCAAAAAAAAAATTCTGTATTGTTTTCAAAAATCCCATATGGGTCGGGCTCTACCAAGCACTTCTACCCAAACGTACCAAAGATCTAATACTGGTGAGTTGACATTTCGTTCTTTGGTGTTGTTAATTCTTTCAGAATAATGTTGCAGAGAATCTAAGATCAAAGGTCTGCTTTCTTATGAGTTTTTAAGGGTATTCACAGCTGTCATTCAGTGAATGGAGCTGGCATTTCTAGGGATGGGTGTTCATGGGAAGTCTGAGACCACAGTTTACAGGAAACCCAACACCTCAATTTTAACTTTAACCACCACTTACAACATAAGATATCAGTTGTAAGGGCCCTCTTACACAGAGCAGAACATAGTGAACAGGAGGATAGAAAGAAACGTGCAGCCAGTCTGAGGGCATATCCAGGATCACGTGTCTGGGATTTAAGAACATCTAGCCCTAACTAAAAACAGACATCCGCTGTCTGTGAAAACCACACCAAAACCAGTAAGATCATCTACTGGGAAAAGGTCAAAGGTCATCCACCAGGAGTAAGTGGACAGCCGGAGAAAGATCAAAGAAGGCATTTAAAGCCAAGATCATCTGTAATTGTACTCTTTTAATGCTAACAGACACATCTCATACAGAAGAAAAAATATATAACTACAAAAAGAGTTAAAAAAGAAATACTGTATATTTAATCTAATAAAAATACTCATCTGTCTTCCAAATAGCACTCTTAAGATTAAAATAACAGGATTATTAAGTAGACAAACTCTGTTCCCAAGGTACTATAAAGTTTACTTTATAAAGTCATTCAAACTCTTCCCCCAAGAACGCCAAAACAATCCTCTGTGTTAATGCGTCCACAATGTCCCCTGCTGCTCTCCTGGTTGTATTTGTTAATTAGTTTGGATGTCTTTTGTGAGGCTATACCAGTCAAATAATTAACAATGACAAATAGCTTTCGTGTCCACTAGCGCTTATCCCACCTCTACAGCTGTGGGGATCTCGCTCTTCTACAACCTGTTTTTATCAGGCCATGGGAGCCGAACCAAAACTGCTAATGCGCTAATTTATAACATGACCTGGCATAAGGCCGAGACAGCCGCTCAGAAAGAGAGAGAGAGAGAGGTTGTTTGGGTGAAAAACTGCAGTGTCACCATAACTCCACTTTTAGCCTTCTTGCATCAGGTTACTGTGTAAGAGCTGATACAGCCCAGGGATACAGATGTCCTTGTGTGCCGATTGTAATTATTAATGGGTGAGACTTGCTGGTTTCATCAAAGACTGAGCTGTGTGGCGCCACATGCAGGTTTGATCTCTCAGTGACAGACAGATAGGACTACACACATCATAAATCACAACTAATTTAGTATGGTTGGTCTTAATGTGAGAGCAGGTAGAGACAGGAGAAATTAGGTGAGAAAGAACAGCAATGGAGCCCTGTGGCACAGAGGAAGAAGATGTATCAGGGCTTTGGATAAACACAGTCCTCATGTAAGGCTGGGTACTGAAATCTGGTCGTCAATATGGCACTGGTTCCTATATGGATGGTATCTACCAGACCAAATCACAATGTGGATGTCAGTGCCTCATTTCTGTACCAAAGCTGTCTATTGAAATAGTTGCTCTGGTTCTCTGGTGCAGAGCACGGATGTTAGAGGCAACAGAGACATCACCGAACATACCATTGGAAGTTCACATTACAGCAACTCTGTCTTTACATGGCTCTGACAGGTTGGGTTTGGTTTTATTTATTATGTAAATTTGTATTGTAAATATGTAAAAGTGTTATTTATAAATATTACTAGAATATATATACTTGTTAGTAGATGCATTTGTTGTAAATGGCTTTACGGTGATGTTTAGGAAGTTTTGTATGTGCTGTTTGCTGGCCAACATTGAGCTTCACTCAGTAAGGAAGTTATAGGAACAACAAGAATGATGGAAAAGAGCAAGAAATGTCTGAAAAGCAAAGCTAAATGTAAAGCGGACAAAACACAGGGGACCACTGTGGATTATTCAGTAAACACCTGTGGGGTCGTTTCAGTTGCCTCTTCCCTCAGCCTCAGGCTTGAGGCCGTTTTACGACAGGCAGCTAATCAAGCCGAGCGACAAGTGTCAGAGTGAAACTTGACAAAGTGAGGTTAAGGAGGGGAAAACAATACGAAACCTGCTTCTGGGTGAAACGCTGCCTACTGCATCTCTAAATGGAAACGTACAATATATGCAAGTTCAGCTAAAGCAATGAAGTTAAATATGTTTCTTTCTTTAATTTTCTGGCTCTGCCAAATTTCTTTAAAAATGAATAAAATAATTTGACAGCTATCTAGTTTCTGTTCTAAAAATTCTGAGATCCAACACTGGGACCATAAAGACTGAGAAATCTTGGGCCTTGTGTTTCCTTGACAGTAAGGGCCCCAGCTGATCAGGAAATCTATCAATCCATTTTTGGCCCTGTTCACAGTTGCAGCAAGCCACATTGTTCAGCTGCTCCTGTGGGGTACCAGGAGGGTAA
>NW_023340246.1:2196941-2205235 GCF_004916995.1 Morone saxatilis
AGGGTTAAAAGGCATAGAGTTGTTCCAGATTCGTACCAGTTTAAATCCGGAAATTTGCTCCGATACTCCGAAAAATGCTTGGCAACGGTATCGGCAGTACTGAATCCAGGCACCGATCCGATACACATCATTTTATGACAAATTCAGTAATCATTTACTGGTTAGCTCGTTAAGCTCTGGTACTTCTTCTTCACCGCTCATTAAAACGTGCGCTGTGCTCAACCTGCAGCTCTTTTTAGAGGGATGAGGAGGAATATCACGTACACAGACACAACACACACACGTCTTTTCAGAGCCGGTTGACGCGAGTCTTGGAGCTAAGCTAAGTAGACTATCATGTCGGCGCTGTGGCAAATATTTCACCACTGGAATCCCCACCAGTCAAGACTGCGACATGTAACTGTGCACAAGATCAAATCTCAAGGGGTGGACAAGTTGTGCTCATATTTAACACAGAAATTTTAATTGAAACACCTGAAGAGGCGTCACGCTTGAAGAGCACAAAAAATATTTTTAAAAACAAAGGAAAATAATTTTTTCATTTGCATTATTGCCAGCATCATTCTTTTGTCACTCCCCAAGCTCATGGCTATAAGTGAGGCTGGAGAATACGTCAAATTGAGAGTTTTGACTTAGACTCAGCTACTCTTCAGCACTACAGTTGGTAAAACACCTACATGACTGATCCTTCCCAATCAACTCGACAGAAAGTTCAATTTCAGTTGTTGTGCCCGCAATCTCACTCCTTTTGGCTCTCCCCCAACAGTTCTATGCCCAGAAGTGACTGCGATGCGGTTCAACTCGTAAAGTCAAGAGCTTTCGCCTCAGCAAAGCTCTCTGCAGCACAACAGTCTGCTAGAACACCCTACCATGAGCTGATCAAAAAAAGGATCATAAAATATCAGGATGGATTATGTGTATTTTACCAACATCAGCAATTAACCCGAGTAATAACAGCCAGGCTCAGCTGAGACCTGATTGAAATACAAGTTCCTCGGCTCCCCATGTTGCTGGTCATTTGACTACGAATATTCAGTACCATTTCCATCATACCTGCATATCCTTTAGCACAGACAGAATAGTAATGATGCCTAAGTCACATCGGCTTAATGGCATTGTAAACAGGTAGCATAACATTGCAAAACTGTTAAAAACTAGACTCCTTTTAAAATATTAGAATATCCTCTTCACACATATTGGACTAGATCACTCAAGGTGCTGGCCAATATTTTTAATGGGACTGCCCTGTCAGCAGTGCTAGATCGTCTTTTGAGACAGAGTGATGTTGCAGCAAACAGGCAGTCGAATCTTGCAAATGGACTCCTGCAACCATTATTTGCATAACATTTCCAAGAGGAATCTTCACTCAAGTCAGCTGTAAAAGTGATAGCTCTCAACAAAGCCTGGTCCAGCTCACCATGATCAGCCACAGGTTCACAAAGAACAGCAGCCTCCTAACTTTATCAGCCAGTCACATTGTCATGTTCACCGGCACTGACCAGACTGAAGAGGAGCATGACCCAGACTCCCCATGTGATGAGCACTTTTAAGTCTTGACCAAATAAAAGATGTCAGTCTACAAGCAGATGTTTAGAAGACTCCATTACACCAATACAGCCAATTACTTCGCAGCTCTAAATCCTTAAAAGGTTCGAACTTCAGATGATTTTTCTGTCTTTGTTGTTGGTGCCTGGTTGAACTGTGTTGCTGGGATTCGTATCCCTGATGAGCTCAACAGTCCATCCTACTGTATGGCCCTAGCAAAGTGAATTCCATTCTAATTTGATTTGATTCAAAAAAGAATTTGTAATCAACAACTGCACGATACTGTGTAAGTCATAAAAAATATTCTGGCTGGCCTAGACTCGACAATCACACTTCCCCCATCACCATAATATTCTACTCTTATTGCTCAGAGCATTCGACTATATAAGGCTGACCAGTCCAATCGCAAATACACTGTAGTCCATTAATAAGGCCTGTACACTGATGGCTAATGGAACGAAATCTTTTTTATTTTACAAGCTGTTCCCTTCAGGTATATGACACCCTGTCGATCAGGCGACTGGCTTCAAGGGACTAGCCAACTCAGACTCGTCCAATTCTAAATTTCTATGGAGCAAAAAAATATGAGCGGTTGTTAACAAAGCGCTGTCGCTCTAAGCAGACCTTCATGTGTCTACAAACAACACTGCTGCCCGTACCCATATAACGGTCGCAAGATCTGTTTACGTATTCACAAACTTATATTAGATAATTCTTATCGAAGGTACAAGAGCTTTAGTTCATTCAGACGTTGATGATCTAAAACTGACCCCATGAAGTATTCTAGAAACACAACCTTAATTTATTCACATTCATGCAATGGGTAGTAGCAGCATTAGCTGCATCTTCAAAGTAGACTTACGGTGTCAACATTCAAAGGAAAATTAAGTAATTATTAAGGTAAGGTAATCCAATCAGACTGTGTTAGATATTTTATTTTGTCGGTAGACAAAACGGCACATATCTGCAGCAGAACTTTTCTCAAATTTTTTTTGAACGCCTCTCTTTCCGCCCAAGTCAGCTCGACAAGACCACATTCAGTTCTC
Source organism: Morone saxatilis (assembly GCF_004916995.1). Classification (NCBI taxonomy): domain Eukaryota; kingdom Metazoa; phylum Chordata; class Actinopteri; family Moronidae; genus Morone; species Morone saxatilis. Next base: position 2,199,533 of record NW_023340246.1, read on the forward strand.
TGTCTGCATTATGTGTTTTTTTAACAATCATACAGACTTAATAGGCTTCTTTTTTGACAAATTCAGTGCTTTCTTGTCCCTGATGCTTGGCCATTGTTCCATTATCTCTTTGGTTGTTTTAATTGTGTTCTTTTCTAATGCAGGGCAAGGCTGTTTAAGGCACTGTGAATATAGCTTGTGTTCAGCTCTTTGAATTTAGATGTTAAATAATAATCTTAACTTTAAAAATAAATATTTCATTTTGTTTTCTTCACAGAAATTAACAAAACGCTAAGACATGGGCTCAGTTTTCTTACACCCCTTAAAATCAAGAAGGCCTCACGACTCCCTGTGAAGCTTTGGCGACCCCTAGTTGGAGAACGACTGGTCTAGAGTTATGCAAGCATGTAGGCACAGCGGTGCTTTGAGCTGAATGCTAATATACTAACATATTGCTGTTTAGCAGGTATGTTTATCTGTCTTAGTTTAGCCTGTGAGCATGCTAATATAGGCTTAATGTTGCTAATTTAGAGCATGGGGAATATCATTTAAAGAGCAGACATGTATGCTGTAACAGAAATAATTAAACATACAATTTACATACATATATGATACAGATATTTCTGTGATAAGCTAATATCATCTAATAATATTGGCCCACCCATTTATCAGTCAGGCTCTAAAGCTGTCTCTGCCTCTATAGGATGTGTCTTTTGGTGCGTTCTTTGCTCCAGAGTGCACAGCATTTGCAGTACCATTAGGAAACCCATTTTTAGCATCACTGACCCCAGTGGGAATTGACCCGCTAACCTTTGCAGTGCTAGTGCTTTGCTCCTCCTGGCAGTAAAGTTAAGGTACACTCAGCTCTCAGAACACAGGAGCATCTACTGTCATTATCCAAACCCAGAGGAAACCGTGTTCTGTGAGACAGTTATTTGAGGACAATGGCGTTTTTTTTGCACAGCAGTGGTCACTATTTACATAACCGCATTCTGACTCTCAAATACAAAACATCCTCTCCCCACAGTTTCCACGCACTCAATGGGCTGGTTTTAATTAACTGAGGACAAAAAGAATATTACACTGATGTTGTTTTATTCTCATCTGTGGGTATATTTTAACTCAGAAAGCAGTCTCCCAACGGGATGCCGGGCGCTGCATCCCATTTCTCATGCAAACTAGAAACTGGATGAGCCTTTCCCCAGGCTAGGCGCTGAGAATCAGTCAGTGGGGTTGTTCAGACATTTCCATGGTGTGATGGTTTGTAATTCAAAATGGGTGGAGGCAGGACATTCTTCACTGAAGTTTCTGCTCAATATGAGCTCTTCACCAAAGTCTTTTTTCTTAGTAGATTAGATTTGAAAATAGTGATTGTCCATTTGCTTTAATCTGAATATTCCTCTTTCTGTTGTAGATACTGGATCTGAGTGTGTGCATAAAGAAGCATCCTGGTGCAAATCACCACCTCTGGCAGTCATGAGGAATAGAGGGTATGTATTGACATCTCTTAAGCCTTGGACACAGTACATGATTTTCAAAGCTATCAGATCTCTGTACAGTTCACCATACACAACTTTCAGTCTCGTAATCTGGTGTTTCGAAGATGTTGTTTTTAGACTACATGACTGATCAGCAGTAAGGGGTCACACACTACAAGAAAGTCTGGAGAGTCTGGTCTCCAAATGTTTCATCAGGAGTCATTAATAACACCATTAATAACAAGCAGATCATGTTTATTTAGGAAAGTAGTTTAAGTTTTAGTTTACCTGCACAAGTTGCTTTTTACAAAAATGAAAATAAAAATATAAAAATGCCTGTCTGTAATCAATTTTGTCTGTCTATGTCACTGTCTTTCGTCATCTGTACGTCTTTTGAGCAAATTACACAAATAAACTACTTAATAGCTTAGTAAATTGGCTTTTTGTAGCCGTTCTCCACCACACTGCCGTCTGCCTCTCCCCCAGCAGCTCAGCAGAGTGGGGGAGAGACAGACAGCGGAGAGTTGATGTAGCTGTGCATGAAAGCTTTACGAGTAAAAACACCTGCGTGAAAGCTGAGGTAAAACAAAGGATCAAATCTGGCTCTACATAGTTCAGTATAGGCAATATCCGATTGGGACATCCCTAATGTACACTAAACAGTTGAACAATTCAGCAATTAAAGCTGTAGTAGGTAATTTTTAGAAAAATAACATTTTGTGATATTTGCTGAAACTTTTACTGTATCCTGAGAGTAGAACATGAGACAGATAATATGTATCTGAAAATCTGCTTACTCTTGCTTTGTTAGCTGGCATTGCAACTGGCAACCAGATCTGGAATCCATGTAACGTGGCTGGGTTGCAGCTAACTTTAGCTTGCTTGCTCGCTAACGTGCGGATAGTGGGCCAATGCTTAAATCCAAACTGGCTTAGTTTAGTTCTTAACCCGGCTTTCTTTGTTGCACCATTTGTGGTGGCGTTTGGTCTGGCAAGGTGGATGCTGTGGGCATTGTAGTGCCTCATCTCAATCAATACAATCCAACGTTGATACGTGTATTTCTGCCTTAGGCTGTCGTCTACTTCTTAGAGCTAAGATAAAGTTCCTCTGACCAGAAAATGCCTCTTATATCAACTGCTGTTTCCAAGGTCGTGAACGAACTGTCAATATTGCCTTTAGGTTTGTTTCCTCTTTTTATCCCTTTTAAATTCAGGAACAGTCCTAGAAGCTACAACCTATGGTTGTGAACTGTACTTATATTGCGCTTTTCTAGTCTTCCGACCTCTCAAAGCGTTACAACACTACATGCCACATTCACCCATTCATACACATTCACCTACCGATGCACATCATGGGGAGCAATTTTGGGTTCAGTATCATGCTCAAGGACACTTCGGAATGCAGCAGGAGGAGCCAGTTAGTGGACGACCCCCTCTACGTCCTGATCCACAGCCGTCCATTGAACGTTGACAACTCAGACTGATTAATTGGTCTAGTATAATCTCTGGCTGGTACACAGTAGGTGACTGTACTTCCATGTCTGACCTTGGCTTTTGACATTGCCCTGTTTACCTGTCCTGCTTAGGTGGCTGATGAGACCTGCCGCTGCTTCGCCTGGCATGTGCTGTTAGTTTAGTACCAACTTCAGTTGGATGGGGGTAGAGTTGAGCGTAGGTAGGCAGAGCAGTAAATCCACGCCAAACCCATCCATCAACGTGCCCGTGCGGCTGCTCTCTCCCTCCCTCTCCTTGCCGCTTTCCCTCCAGCTTAGCTGAGCTACGTCCCTCCTTATACACGTTCCGTGGCACATGATTAATCCTACCTCTCATATCTCTTCTCATGTGTCAGCACCTTCGCTGCTTTATAGGCTTATACTGAAATGAAGTGACAATTCCGCTCTGAAATATCACCAAATTAAGACTGCTGGCATGTGTAAACAACGCAAATATACACCAAAACCCATAAATCAAATGCAGGGCGATGCCTAACTCTCCTATTAAAACTTTGTTGACCCTGTAATATTGAAAGGTTGTTTTGTGTGGTTGAGCCTTTTTAGCTGATTCTACATTAGTCATCTTTCAGCTTCTCTCAGCTGACTACTTATTATTGATGATATTTGTGATGTTGTGTGCAATAGTTCTTGAAAAAATGTATTCATAAATCACACAGGGATTTATTACAGTGTCGCAAAATAAACACAGGCATTTGGTAGGTCTTAATGAGCCATTTCACGGATACGATTGCTATTATGTGCAGGAGAATAATATGAGCCCAGTAACCGAGATATCAGTACCATTGCATTTATGTGCAGGAGAATAATATAAGTAACTGAAAAATATGCTGAAAATACAAAAAATAAAAGACACCATTCTTGAAAAAGTTTATGTGATTTTTATGGTCTTTTGGCTACACACTTTACTTGCTTGAAGTTGAACTCACTTTTTGTTTAAGGAAAAATAAATTATAATGTGGATACTGTGCATATGTTTAATTTTTTTAAAAGGATTGTGTTTAAGTTTCAAGCATTGAGCATAGTGGACAAAGCTTCCAAGTCTGTGATAAGTAAAGCCAACAGCAAAGTACTTCTTTTTAAACAAACCCACATGTTGGTTGAAATTTGGGAGGGCCCATTTTGCTACAGGTCTGTACAACACATGGGAAGTGGAAGCTAGTAAGCTGAGCTAACTAACTAAGCTAAAAGTTTGGCAAGCTATGTTAAGTTGCTTCCCCTTTTCAAGTGGAAGTTAACGTGGATTGTTTCTCAAACTATGGTAGGTGTACCAGTAATAAATACCAAAATACTAAAACTACTTTTGTTCCATTTTCCTTTCCTGTAATATTTTGTTGTTCGTATGTTGTTCGTACACGTAGCGTGCGCATACATGCATTAATTAGGAGCTAAACTGTAAAGGTAAAATAGTAAGCAGAGGTAATATGAATGATTCAAATACCGCAATTGTTGCTCCAAACTGGAAATATTGGGAAGAAAAGTATGGACCAGGAGTACCCCATTTCTAACAAATTAGTTCTGGTTCCTGTACCGTTTCTGGATTCAGGATTCACCTGTCTGTACTTGAATAGGGTTGGCCTACACTACTGTATTTCAATGTTGTTCATAATGGTGGGACTTAGACTGTTATGTAAATGGTAGCTTAGTCATTGACAACTTCTGCACACTCAATGTTATGTTGATCCCACATTAAACATTAAACATACCAGGGTTGCCAACTTTGGGCACCTGGCTGGGGAAGGATTTTGATGCCATGGGCTTAATCACATGTACACACACTTAAATTACAGGCACATATTTGGACTCTAATCATAATCCGGGTTTAAACAAGCTTACACATAACAGGTGGTGGGAACAGGAGCCTAGGTCCAAGATTTGAGGATATAGCCTGATTGCACCACCACGAGACTTCTACTCAGAAATCCACAATATTAGATATAGACACAGACACAAAACAATAGATACACTAACCCAATAAAGGGCACCAAGGTTGGTGGCGCCCTGATAGCTCACCTGGTAGAGCTGGCCCCCCGTGTACCAAGGCAGAGTCCTCGCTGCAGCGGCCATGGCATCAACTCCGACCTGTGGCCTTTTTCTGCATATCGTCCCCTCTCTCTCACCTTTTCCTGTCACTCTGCAGTTGTCACTATCAATTACAGTCAAAGAAGTTCCAATATCAAAACTGCAATTTATGATAGATAGATACTTTATTACTTACTTTATTTATCCCGAGGAAAAGTCAATTTACTGAATGTTCAGAAGAACTTAAAACTAGTAAGTATATTACATTAATTTGCTAACTTATTTAAAATGTTTGTTATCTGAATAAAGTAAGACTACCTTTAACGCATTTGTTTCTTTATACAAATGTTACCACTTAAGTTGAATTTAAGCAAATTATTACATTACCTGTCAGAACAGTTGGTGTATAATAAAAAACAATTTACGATTAATTATCAAAATGGTAGCCAATTAATTTTGTGGCTTTGGGGCTTACGTTTTTGTAATGATATAAAGTAAACTTTGAGGAAAAAATTGTCAATGGAACAATTATATTTATATTATATCACCAATTATATAACCAAGTACTGCAGTGTACTTTAAACAACTGAGTTATTATTTTAATAATTCATTTTTCAGTTGGGTTAAATTCATGGGAATTTTTTTGGGAGTTATTAAACGAACGCATTTGCCTTAACATGCTCAGAAACTCATGAAACTCGGCGCACATGTCAG
>NW_023340246.1:2205335-2211623 GCF_004916995.1 Morone saxatilis
TTAATGAAACACCTGAAGACGCGTCACCCTAAAGAGCACGACAAATTATCTAAAACAAAAGGGAAAAATAATTTTCAGTTTGCATGTATTTGCAGCATCATTCTTTTGGTCACTCCCCAAAGCTCATGGCTATAGGTGAGGGCTGGAGTATAGGTCAAATTGAGAGTTTTGACTTAGACTCAGCTACCTCTTCAGCACTACAGTCTGGTAAAACACCTACATGACTGATCCTTCCCAATCAACTGCGACAGAAAGTAATTTCAGTTGTTTGTGCCCGCAATCTCACTCTTTTGGTCACTCCCCCAAAGTTCATGCCCATAAGTGAGTGCTGGAATGCGGTTCAACTCGTAAATCAAGAGCTTCGCCCTCAGGCAAAGCTCTCTGTCAGCACAACAGTCTGCTAGAACACCTACATGACTGATCAAAAAAGATCAGAAAATTATCAGATGGATGTATGTGTATTTTTACCAAACATCAGCAATAACAGTAATAAACAGCCAGGCTCAGCTGAGACCTGATTGAAATACAGTTCCTCGGGCTCCCCATGTTGCTGGCAGTTGACTCGAATATTCAGTAACCATTCCATCAGTTAACTGCTATCCTAGCACCAGACAGAAAGTAATGATGCCTCAAGTCAATCGGTCTTAATGTGCCTGTGAAACAGGTAGCATAAATTGCAATAACTGTTAAAAACTAGCTGCTTTTTAAAGTATTAATTCCCTCTTCACATAATTGGATAGGACACCAAGGTGGCTGGCAATATTTTTAATGGGACTGCCCTGTCAGGAGTGTAGATTGTCTTTTGAGGCAGAGTGATGGTTGAGTGCAAAGTGACAGTGAATCTTGGAAATGGGACTCCTTAGAACATTATTTGCCATAAATTTCCAAGAGGATCTTCACTCAAGGTCAGCTGTAAAAGTGATAGCCTTCAAGCAAAGCCTGGTCCAGCTCACCATGATCAGCCAAGGCTTCATCAAGAAAGCAGCCTCCTAACTTTAATCAGCCAGTCACATTGTCTGTCCCGGCACTGACCAGCTGAGAGAGGGAGCATGACCCAGTCCCATGTGATGGCCTTTTAAAGTTGGGCCAATAAAAGATGTCAGTCTAAAAGCAGAGTTGTAGAAGACTCATAACCAATGACAGCCAATTACTTGGCAGCTTCCATAAAGACTTAAAAGGTTGAACTTCAAGATTGATTTGGTCTTGTGTGGTGCCTGGTTGAAGCTGTTGCTGGGATTACTGATCCCTGATGAGCTCAAAGTCCATCTACTGTATGGGCCTAGCAAAGTGAATCCATTTTAATTTGGAATTTGATTCAAAAAGAATTTGTAAGCAACAACTGCAGACACTGGTGGAATCATAAAAAATATCTGTGGCTGCTAGATCGACAAACACTTCCCATCACCATTATTCTCATTTATTCGCTCAGAGGCATTGATATAAAGGCTGCCAGTCCAATCAGCAAAGATCCACTGTAGTTTAATAAGTGCCCTGTAACTGAGGCTAATGGCTGAAATCTTTTTTTACAAGCTGTTCCTATCAGGTATATGACCCCTGTGATCAGTGCGACTGGTCTTCAAGGGACTAGCCAACTCAGATCGTCCAATCTAATTTATGGAGCAAAAAATATGAGCGGTTGTTAACAAAGCTGGCTGTCGCTCTAGCAGGACTTTCATGTGCTGCTACAGAACAACACTGCTGCCGTACCATATAACGGTGCAAGATCTCGTTTATGTATTCACATAACATTTATGTCAAGGAGAATTCTTATCGAAGGTCAAGAGCTTTTGGTCATTCAGCATGTTTGATGATGCTAAACTGACCCCATGAAAGGATTTCTAGAAAACAAGCCTTATTTTACTTGAATACATTCATGCAATGGTTAGCTGCATGCATCAGCTGCCTGCCTTCAAAGTACTTACTGGTGTCAGATCATTTCAATGGGAAAATTAAGGTTAATTAATTAAGGTAGGTAATCCATCAGACTGTTGTTGTATTTATTTTTGTGTGATAGTTACAAGGCAAATGTGAGCAGGAACCTTTTGAAATTCTTTGACGCGTTGACATCTGAGACAGCAGAGTCAGCTGCTGAACAGTCGCCTTTTGCAAAAATGTACAAATTGATTCATGTCGGCCATTTGAGTGAGGCGATAAAATACATACAATTTTCCAGGTCTCTAAATGTCCACGTTTTCCAGATTTACCAGGATGTGTGGGAACCCTGAAAACACAGGAAGCTACTGGAGGCTTTAAAATATGGTTAACAGGAATGCCAAGTATACTGAAATTGAAGTGGATTTTCACAGGTGTGAGCCAGAAATCCCTCAACACACATTAACTGGCACAAAATACAGCATCATATACTTCTGCTTTCAGAATCACTACACCCATTTGTTTTGGGATTAATTTTAAAATTATAGATTATTTCAGAGTTGCTCTCTCTGTACCAAACTGCACACAGCCTGCAGACCTCAGACTCTGTCTGGGTTTAAGACCAGAGGGGACTGAGTTACCTGTGAAGGCTCACCAGCTGTGGAGTGAACTGGCTTGCCAAATATTCTTTTCTTATCACTTCTTAAAACAATTTCTTTCGTCAGCCTGCCAATATTTATGTCTTTATAACTGACTCTAATCATCTGCTGTGCATGTTTGTTACTTGTACTGGGTTTTAAAAAGCACATTACAAATTAACTTTTTAATTATTATTGTCCACAAAAAAGGAAAATAAATTCCCAAAAAGAGTCGAGGCACACTGCTTCGTGAAGTTACAGAAGATAAAAATACTTTATAGTGGCTATATGAGTAAAAAAAGACCAACTCTCATCTTTGTTTTTGTCCTCAACTCAACCAGCTGTAATCATATTCCAACAATATTTCTACTTTCTCCAGAGATCTCAATTAAACTGTACCAGGAGTCCACTCTGAGTAAATTAGTCTACAATGAGAAATACCAAAGCTGTAATATGTAAGAGGTCCATTCACAAGTCAGCAACATTGAGCCATGGTTTGCCCCATTGGTCCAAATTAAATTTTGTACAGCAGTGGTAGCCTGTGGGCCAAATGTGGCCCTCCAAAAAAGAGATTAGACTTCACATTAAAAAACTTTCTCACTTTTCTAAACCATAATAGATTTGTTACTCAGACACAAATAGGTGGCAGTCAAACAGAATTGGCATGCTGATGGAATAACAACAGCGCTTTCTGTCAAACATAAATGAAGCAGGCTGCTTTTTGTTCCCTGTGGATCAATTACATCTCTAGTCTCATAGTGCAACACATAATGTGTACACATGGCAGTTTTTGCCAAATGAGTTTTAACATAAGATGCTGCTAAGCCTCATGATATCAAATGAAATCTGCTCTCATGTACAATCCCTCAAACAAACATTCTTAAAAGCATACTACACAGGGTCTTACTAAAAAACAGTCATCACTTATGACTTATGAGGTGTGTGGCGGTGTCTTATTTTGCTGTAGCGGCCCAGGGTTTGAATCCCACCTGCAGCCCTTTGCTGCGTGTCATCCTCTCTCTCTGCTCCCCTTTCCTGTCTGTCTTCAGCTGTCACTATCATAAAGGCAATAAATAAACAAAATAACGTAGCGACCACCGCTGTCTTCACCTATCTCCCTTCTGTGCTCCCTGTCTGTGACATGGATGCATAACGAACTGCAGGTCTGTGTGTCAGTGTTTGTTTGCCCCAGGAAAGACAGGATCAACCCCGCTTTAGCTACATTCAAACAAAATCCGCTGTGAAATAATCAGAAAATAACTCTTCTTCTCTGATCCCCTACTTTGTTCTTGCTCTCCCTCTCCTTATTTAATGTCTGTGTAGCTCGACCAAAGGTACTCTGTCTGGCTCGCTCGAGCCAGGGAGGCGAGGCCAACTTTTAATGAAAAATGTAATTGTTAATTTTTACATGTTTCTACAGTAGCCCAGAACAAACAAACCTAAAACACTGGCTCTAGATTGGGAATTTTGTGGCCACTGTAGTTTCTCCTACACATTTGGAAGGCTGAGCTGTATTCCATTGGTATACACTGGTAAGTTAAATGAATTAAAAGAAATACATTAAACATATTGAGGACATGTAGGATTCTGTACAACTTTGCCATGGCAAATAAAAAATACATTTTCACTAATATTTCCATTTACATTCAGCTGTGCATACTCTGATTAAGCTAACTGTTAATCCTACGTACTGTACATCCTACAGAGAAATTTCCCTCCTTTTCCTTCCCTTCCCCTCTTTTTTAAATTGCAATAATTTTTCTCCCATGGTAAAAGTGGAGCAGTCGGAGCTGCTTGAGCCATTTTGCCTCTGTTTACACTGGTCGCGGTAAATGTTCAAAGTATTTCATTATGTTTAAAAGTAGGTGTGTCTCTTCTTCCAACCAGAAGTGTGTGATTTTCTTTTGTGCACAACTGAGACGTGCTGTATAAAGAATGCTCCTAGAACCTGAATAATATCGGCCTAGCCCACATGAATTATTGGAAAATACTCCTTTTGGAATAAGGCCTAATTAGGAATATCCAAATTGAATAAGCGGTTTAAATGACCCTCATCAAACACGGAATATTATCATATTTAGAGTAAAAGTGGAAAATTAGTGTGCATGTAAACGCAGTTAGCGTTGAAACAAACTGTCTAACCTTTCACCTCTCTTGCTGTTGTTTTTAGCTGTCTTTGGTGTACAGCTGGCTGTGTAAAATGTAAGCCTGCTGTGTGTAGTTTACTGACATCACACTACATGGTGTGACCTCTTGCTGATGTGCAGAGCCGCTAACGTTGCCGGCTGCCTCGTGCAGCTTTAATGAAAAATGTAATCCCTCGCTATCTCAGACGCCACCGTTACATTTGCCCAGACAGCCCGTCAGACTTAGGTGACATGCATATTCCTCCGCACAGGGGACGGTGACATGAGATAGCACCAGGCTTATTCCGCTTTATTCCTCAGCCCCCGAGTGATCATTCCCACAGGCCGCACAGTCAATCACGCAGCGCTGCCCTGTCACCAGCAGCGGCCCATGCCTTCAGTCGGACTGCACCGCCTTCATGGAGAATAAACACCACCCGTTCTCTGTCTCCTCGCCGTCTGCACGCTCCTCTGCTGACTGGCAACAGCTTGTCTTGTGACAGCGCGGCGTGCAGCGGTGGCGTGTGTGTGTGCCAGAGATAGGCCCGCTCTGAGATTCCATATAATCATCCTCCCTTAGCCTTTCTGCACTCTTTCATATTGCTGTGTCAGGCTTCCACACTGATTCATGCTAATGATCTTAGCTGATGCAATTTGTAAGGAACATAGATGCAACCAGTCAAAGCGAAGTTATGCAAAATGTATTTTCTCTCTTCTCTCTGTTTGTTTGTTGACTCTCTATTCTCAAGTGTCTTGTATGCTGATAGGGTTTGAGGTTTAAAGGGAGAAGTAGCATTGTTAGCGACTTTGTGTGCAAGGACAAGCATAATCAGGATGTGGTGGATGAATAAATTAACAAAGACACTGTTGTTAGAAATCAATACCTCATCTACCATGCAACAGATCAGACTGGCAGTCTGATTATACAGTGTATATGTGTTAATTACATGTTTGTTCTTCAAAGGGTCAGCTCACCCAAATTATATTACCATATAATCTCACAAAGCTGCACTGATCAATATTTTTATAATAACAATGGATCAAATGGCTATGTGTGATGCTCATAGGGATAAACTCACTGAGAATTATCACCCATCTCTGCAGTTCCCCTGTGCTTTTAGCATCTTTAAGCTCATTGTTTGGGGTTTTACAGCCCACAACTGTATTTTTAAGTCACTCTACACTACCTGCCCAGCAACAACAACCCAGACAGACAAACAATCTTCTCAGGAGCTGGTGGGGAACTAACCAGAACTAAAAGAAGAGTGAATATCGGAACAAATGATGTGTTCACATTTTGACAATATGCAAATGAGTTAGGCAGGACTGGAAGACTTGTCAACAAACATTCCTTTTTAAGGCTTGTAGCTTTGGCTGCAAGGCTTAGTGAAGCTAGCAGGAAGAGACAGAGTTCAGTGACCTTTAAAAGTGGAAGGACTTTATTTACATGAGAAGATCTAGTCTACCGTGGTCTCCCGGTGTAAAAACCAACAACTATCCACATGGCTAGATACCACTGGAGGTAAGACAGTACCTCCAGGACGTTGCAATTGCAACAATTAACACAAATTCAACCAATCCCAGCAAATTTGGCAATACTTGCAATTTTGTCCAATCACAACAAAATTTCGATGGGAAGATGGACAAGACCT
>NW_023340246.1:2211723-2212438 GCF_004916995.1 Morone saxatilis
AGAGATGACTAACCCCCCCCACCCCCCCACCCCCACCCCTGCTGCCAGGACAGATGTGAAAGCTTTTAAAGCGACTGCAAGTGTTCATTAGAGATAAGGGAGTTTGTCTGCCCACGTAATTGCCCAGCTCCTGTGGCAGACTGTATGTGCCAGTCAACTATTACCAATATGACAGCGGCCTGCCAGGCTACAGCAGGTGCTCTTGTTCACTGACATTTAGACCCATTTAGGCTCATTAGGACTAAGAAGCCAGCAGGGCCTTTTGTGTTTGCCTGTTTTGCCCACACTGGAGATAAATGAGTGGCAACTTAAAGTGCTTTTTTTTAAAGTTGTGCTTAACTGGGGTTCAACAAGTCTGGAGTGGCCCTATGTGAATACTCATGCATAAATACATTTACTGCTTGTAGTTCCACCAAACAGTAACCAGAAATTCTTCATCACATCAGTAAGCTGCAGGTTTGTGATTAATGTATATTAAAGCCACATTATTTAACTTTTATACATTAAACTCTACCCTAAAGAGTCAGACAGCTGCTTTTTCCATAAAACATGATCCAGTTTTATCCAAATCTCTAATAAAACTCGGCCCTCCAGAAACAGAAAGCTTTGCTAGTTGCTAAAGTATGTTGACCGCTAAGCTGAGTGAGTGTTGTTACATTTACACTGCTAGCAAAGGAGCATTGGTCTGATGGGAGGAGGTTTTCAGCCCTGGGCT
>NW_023340246.1:2212467-2216525 GCF_004916995.1 Morone saxatilis
TGTTGGACTAGTCAGTTATATTAGCTGCTTGCTCTGTCTTATGTTGTTGGACTTGCTTGATGTTTGGCTGTTTTTAAAAAAAGTTATCGACTTGCTAGTTCTGATTATAAGTAATGGAATCATAACAAATGTACAGCTGTCCATATTTACCACAGTGGTATTGCAACAGGGGGGACTTAATAGTACAAATACCAAATCTTACATAATGTTGCTTTAAGGCAAAACAAGGAAGCATTATTTGTGGAGGGCATTCCATGCACAAAATAAAAAGAAGTGCTTTGTGACACTGTAGAATACTCAACACCAGACCACAGTCTGATATTACAACAGTTACTCTCTATAATGACAGAGACTCTCAGCACATCTGCTGTTGTCTTTAGCAGTGCAAAGCTCTTTGAATCTCTTGTCATTATCAAAGCAACAACAGAGGCGATGAGGCGCAGGGTCTTTAGTTGGTGAGCCAATCTCTCTTGCATGTTGCCCTTTAGGAAGCTGTTTGTGCTTTGCTCATAATAGACCACATCTGTGGTTCTGCTTTCTTTAGCCCATTAACTACAAATTACACACGCTTACATTACTGCTCAACATTTTCCCAAGCTCATCATACTATTTTAGAATCATACAGAAAATGGAATAAAACATAGGACAGCCTGTACCCTTTCACACCAGACACATGACGTCAGCACTGTTCATCTGTTAAATCCCCACTTCAGTGTCCTCAGAACCAGATGTCCTGTCAGAGACCGGACAGTGACCCATCTTCTCCAGGTTGGCTAATATTACAAATTCAATGGACGAATTGAGTTGGCTCTGGGAGAAGGGCAGAGGAGAGAACCTGTAATTCTTTTTATTTATTGATTTATTTTATAACCGCCGCCCACTGTAGATTTATAGTACAGTGTATTCCCACAGTGAAACCTGAAAGCTGATAGTGACACTGGGGACCTTGATCCATTAGTATAGAAATAGTTCATAGTTTCACAACATATAGACAGCAGGAGATTCATATGATTCAAGCAGCTACCAGTCACTACAAATTTAGACTTGGATCTTTAAAATATGATATAGATATGATATGTATCAAGATACAGGGGTTATGAGTCAATATATTGTGATACTGGATAAAACAAGGGGATATATAATGCAATTATTTTATCTAATTTTAGGAAAACTGTCATAGTATAAAGAACGCACTACCATATGCTTAACATCTGAGTTAAAAAAAGTTTACTTTTTTATGCAGCCAGAACAGTGGGGTCTGCATTGTATTTATCACAGTCCCTGTAAAATCTAACATCATAGCATGACATTCTGGAGTGGAAAAGTCAAATGGTTAAAGACAGATCACTGCTATGAAGGGACAGGCAGAGGTGTAGCGATATGAGGGGGAAAAGAGGAAGGAAGGAAGGAAAAAACAGCAAGTGAACAAAGTATTTTGTGAGTAAACACTAAAACACCAAAATAAGCTAGAGAATTAAGTAAAATTAAAATGATGAAATAAGAAATTATCAATAGAAATAAAATAAATTTAAACCCCCCCCCTCCCTGCTACAGGTACATTCATTCTGTGGGAAACACTGTATATTTGTTGAGCTCTCAGCTGCTCCCAATAACCAGTGTAGGCTGCTCTGGTTAAAGTTGTGAGAGAGAGTGGAATATGTTGCACATGTTGCCTGCCAATTAATGAACTGTTAGCAATTTATAATAATTTCATTTTAATAGTTAATATACAATGTTAGTAAGAATAGTTAAATAAACAAGGCTACACTTTAAGCATAAGGCTTCAAATAGACCCATTGATTGGTATTGGTATCGGCCAATACTGCCTTCAGCGATCAGTGATCGGAGCGCCCTTAGTTTTCAACCAGGCAAAGTGGGGACCTGTCCCTGGGTCCTAGATCTCCCGGACCCCAAAAATCCTCATTACTGTGTGGTAGTTTGTAGTGATTTAATTTAGTTAATTTGGAAATATCAAGCATAGCATCACTGACAATGATAAGGGCCTTCAAATGGGACCTGCTTTATTAGCGGGTCTTGAAGCCCTGTATCAAAATCTAGTTGTATTTCAGCTGATATTGTGCTTACATGGTGCATATTCCTACATTTATTTGTTGTCACATAGCACAACCTGGGGCCATGTAATATTTACTTATCAGGGCCCCAGCAGCTCATTTTTGCCATGGGGCCCCTTAGCAGTGTAATTTGGCATGTCTGACATAAATTCAAGAGTCTGGAAATAAGTGAAACAGTCGTTTGAAAAATAGTCAGCACTACTGTAAAGTTGAGAATGTAGTTAGTGGTCCTATTAGTTTAGAGTCAGCAGTTCCTGTGGGCTCATGAGTGTCTATACCAGACACAAGAGTTTCATTAGGGCACACAGGAAGCAGCTACAGGAGGCGGGACATTCCTCCCTATTTCAGCCTCACTTTGTGATTTCAACTAACAAGACAGCTGTATTTTTATGTACTGAAATCTTGCTGAGTGCAACTTGAATTCTGTAACGCTGGCATCTTTTGCCAGTTCAGTGAAAACTTCGAGGAGAGTTAAGGGAGTATTTTGAAATCGTCTGTCTGGTTTCATTTTTAAATTGCCTGTTTAAATGACACACCGTGTGGCACTGCTAAACTTTAGCATTGCATAATTTCAAAGAGAATATTTTTTGCAGTTTCGAGACAGGCTGGATCTATCCTCCAGCTCCGGGTCTCCGGGGAGTGCCAATTAGCTTGTTTTTCTTGTCTTTGATCATCCAGGCTGAGATGGTGCAACATCATGCCACACTCAGGTGATGATGAGATTATCTCTTTTGTCTGTGCGTAAAAGCAGACATTGAGAACACGTCACATCTGTCGTTATATGTCCAGGTGATGCAGTAAAAATAACAAACAGGCGCATTTAAGGATGTCTTTATCAAGCCACTGTGCTTTGAAGTGGATTAAATAGAGGGGCAGTGTATTAGAAAAGCCTTAAAAGACTGAATGACTCTGCAGAGCTGGCGCAAAGCCATGACGGGATCTTTAGGAGGGTTTCAGATAATTTGGCCCTGGCACTGTGCCCCCTTTCAGAGGACTTCCAGTCTGAGAAAAGGATGGCTGCATCCTCCTGCAGTGAGGGACATCCATAAAGATGACTGCAGGAGACGCTGGAGGGGACACAGGAGGAGAGGACTGGCCTAAAATAACCAAGCTGTCCGAGGGTTGACGGCACGGCAGCGCCTTCTAGTAAGAAGTGGCAGGGGTAGCCGCGCTCCTGTTGGCAGGCACAGGGCCCATTTGGCATAACTGCACTCGCTGGCGAGGTGGTGATAACTTTAGATTGCTGAAATCATCAGGCGTGAAGCTCTGTAAATGGACATCAACAGGAAAGATAAATGGTGATGAGTGAGCGGGCCAAAGCTGATGCCCTGCCTGCCTGACGGATGCAAACAGGCCTCTTAAGTAACACAGTCTCCTCTAAGATGCCCAGCACGCATCCGGAAGGCTGCTGGCAAGCAGCTCCATCCCTTCGAGTTTGATCTAAACTTCCTCCCGGCTCTGTAAACGGTGGCCTGTCACATCCTCTGAGCAAAATGGAGTAAATATGAGAACTAAACAACTTCACGTTTCAGCTTAAAAGAGTTATTTTTCACCAGCGGGAGGAGGACGAGTGAACTCCTTCCACAGTCCCCGATGAGGTGTTATGACAGTAAGTTTAATAAAGCATGAAGAACTCATTAATAAGTAATGCTCGGCTGTGTTGACAAATAATGTGGAGAGCATCAGCTGGGGGCCGGGAGTAAATCACGTCAACATGAGCAGATGAACATCAATTCACTGAAGCCAAATCGGGAGTTATTTCAGTGAGGAAAGCTCAGTCTGCGTGCTGTGTACGGTCATGCATCACCAGCAGAGGAAAACTCAAGATCCTACTGCTGGTTGGAACACAGACAGCTCTATTTCATCAGGATGGAAATGGAATGCCTTAATGGCACATACAACTTCTAAAGGAGTAGCACAACATTTTGTGACAAAAAATATTAGGTTGCTAATTGGATGAACAAACCATCTGTCTATCACGGGCAA
>NW_023340246.1:2216539-2222781 GCF_004916995.1 Morone saxatilis
ACTTCAACCAATCAGATCAACCAAGCATAAAATGCAGTCAGACTCTTACTGATGCCAGTCGGGAGAAGATAGATAACATTTTCCATCAAGAAAACCTTCCGTGCCGTTCTTTACTCTTCTTTCAATGAAGAAATACTCTCCAGTTCTGATAGAACCGACGCTAGCAGCGTTCAAGAAAACAGCCCCCTTTCACACACATAGCATTAAACCACGCCCATAGTTAATGTTGTTCCCTCAAAAGATGTGGATTGGTTCAAGCACTGTGGTTCGGACATACACCCATAGATTGAAGCTTGGCAAGATTGATTCTCACACGATCTCAGACTTTCGTGATCCTTGCGTGTCCAGCTGCCTCTCACATAGAGTGGAAGCAGCGCAGGGACATTTTCAGTGCCGTTTTCTTAGCGTTAAGCTATCAACGTGTTTACCCAGAGACGCAGTGTCATACTGTGAAGCAGAGGGCCACTGACCAAGCGGCGGTTTTTGACGACCATGATTAAAGAAGGCCAGAGAAGGAAGACCTGGACATGATTAAAGACAGAAACGGGCTGATAGCCCATAGAGGACAGCAGAACATTGGCTTCCATGTGAGCAGCCTGTGATATATGGTTTATTGTACAGGCCCGTGCCCCACACACATTGTATTGGGGTCCGGCTGCTAAACTACGGACCATGAGAATAACAGCGAGTCAAGTTGGCTTCATAAAACATGGCCACAAAAAAAGAAAAAGACATGAATGGTACTTTGCTATTTCGCAGAAGCTCATCTGCCCATGGCCACTCTTGCCGCCGGTTTATTTACAGCCGTGTATAAAAATGCATTTCAGTGATCACAGGGCTCATATAAGCTCTGCCTCATAACCCAGGCCTTGATCGGCATCTATTTGCTTTGTGCCACACATACAACGATATTGCAGCCGCGCGCTTTATGTGCAGCCCATGTCACATCTTAACAGATTTATTTACAACTTCCTCTTGCTTAGTGCCGAATGGACAGTAAGGATCCAACATACAGTGCAGAACTCGGCTCTGTACCCCCACTCCTCAACAGAAAGTACATATCTTTACCAATTAGTCAATGTATCACTGACATGTTGCCTATAAACACAGAAAAGGATGCAGTTGTAGCCTGCTACATTTTCACACAGTAACAGCCACTGGCCCAGACGACTAGCCATGCTAATGGGCTACAGTGTTTGGATTAAGAATATTTTTTCCTTCAATGTACAAATACCTTTCTGTGAATGGAGATAAGCAAAGAATCATTACATTAACGGTAAAACCCATTATTGGGACAAAAAGCCGATGAGCACACTGGCCTCAGCTCTTATCCTCTCATTGTGTGTCAGTAGGCAGTATAATCCCGGGGAAGAGGCTGATTCAGCACCACGGACAGCAGCTATGGCCCGACGTGATTCTTCTACTTCGACAAAACCCATTATCCTCTGCAGCTGGTGTGAGCCGCAGCCACTGCTGGACTTAAACACGGTTTACAACGTAAACAAGTTTTGTCTCTCTTTGTCTAATTCTGGACAGATTGTTCTTCTAAAATCTAACTTGAGAAATTAGTACATTTTACTGATTTAAAAAAATCTTACAATGAAAGGTTTAATTAAAAGAGACAAAACCTTATAATAATTCTGGTTAATTACAACTTGGATTTTATTTTGTGATTTTAAAGTAATTGCTTTGCTGAGATCTGGGAACATGTTGACATTGCTACAACAAAGTCAGGAATTTCAACATGTACTTACTAGCTTTTCCAGTGCTTTCAAACTTATCTTGCAGTCTTCTTCAGTGGACGCTTTCTTCTTTGATTTTTCCTCCTAATAAGTTTGGCTGTTGCCCTTTTTTTGTGATTGTTAGTAACAGATCTCAGCAATTGACAAGTTATGATGAGACTGGTTATAGTGGTAGTATACAGGTAGAAATGCTACATTAATCTCTGTACTGTTAATACACTAGCCCTACTTAATTTCAATTTAATTTCCTTGATAGAGACCTGATGAATTATAATGAATGATAATGTTGTATGCATCTTGACTACAAAGAGCACCATCTGTTACTGAATGATGTTTGATTTTATGTTTAGTTCTAGCGTCTTTGTTTAGGAGAATATTAACTGTAAATCATCTCCCCTGACTCCTCTCATCTGGATTTCAGCAACCAGGCGGAAATGAGTTCAAATGTTTAGAGATTTTAGTGAGAAAAACAAACTGAAAATGAACTGTAAATAAGATTAAGATGAAGAATGATGACCTTAAGCATGAAAATGAGAGCCATTGTGTAATAAAATAGAATTAGACCTTAAGAAGTATAGATGGAACATACAGTGTTTGGTGCCAACAGCTCACAGCTAAGCTAAGCACTTCAGATCACCTCAGAGACCACAGCCACAGATGTTTCTGCTGCATTTGGTGGTGGGATGTATCTTGTTTTACAGAAAATTTGGTGACGTTGGTGAGGATCTAAAATGCAATTAAAAATGTGCAGGACAACATCAATTATTTCCAGGAATTAATCAAATTCCTTCACTAGAAAAATAGTCTCTAAATTTCCAGGTTTTCCAGGATGCGTGGGCAACCAGTACTAGCACTGGTTTTGTGATCTGGTTATAGTTTCAATCACTATTGTGTTTTATCAACTATACGGTGTCGGCAAAGCAGACATTTGAGTATATTAAAATGTCACAGATTATAGGGATATAGCTAAAGGGATCAGCAGATAATATATTATTCAACAGAGAGACACATTGGCTGCCTGTTTATAAGCTGCCTGCTTGGTGTGCACTATCTTGTCAGTAGCTGACTGTGGGCCAAATGCAGATAACTCTGTCACATAACAAAGAGTGTTTTTCATATATACACACAATCTAAGCATAGAGGGAAACAGACTCCTCTCACAGCTGCTGGAAACGTAACAAAGTTACAAAATGACACCCTTAAACGCACAGCGAGCACGGTGCAATCAATGTAAATGATGCAACACGGCGGCACATATTTCCCACCTACATGTAAAGACTCAGACTGCATAAGTTGGCGAAGTCACAGGTGGGTTCATTATGTGGAGCGTGAAGGTGTCAGCCTCATTAAGCAGAAGTCAGATCAGTGGAAAATGATCGTACTGCTGGGACTGTAGGCGTTCGCTGTGCAACATATTTATCATGGTGCCAAAGAAAAAAAGAGGAATCCTGCTCAACTTTAAGGAAAACCAATCTGAGCAAATATGGGGAGGCTAATGCTAGGATTATAAACAAGAACACAGTATAATCCATAAAGAGTGGTGACCTGCCCACCACAAGTCTCAGACTGAACTGAAAGCTAAAATACACGTAAAATAAATAAATGTTATTGACTGTGATCCTCATCATCCTGTTGTGTCAGCGACAAACATTATCATACATTTGCAGTAGGCCTAATACTGATTCATATAGAATGTGAGGAAAACTGAATTATCCATTTTTTGACATTTTAACCCCATTGTGAGTCCAACACTTTGGTCCACAGTTAAATGTTACTGCTGGCATGGATTGAATTAACAGCACTCATACCTCACTGACAAAAAAGGGTTGTTGGCCATTGCCTGAAACAACCACAACTATTACAAAAATTATTTATGAGAGCATTTTCTTATCTGACACCTTTTGATTGAGAAAAACAAACAATTTGGTTAAGGTTAAAGAAAGATTGTGGTCATGTTTAAAACAAGGTTAAGAGTCTACAGCTATGCTAGTGGTTTGTGAGTCTTTTACTTACTTAGACACAGCTGTACTTTGAGATAAGGCTAATTTCAGAATGCTAACATGCTCATAATGCCAATCCTAACATGTTGATGCTTAGCGAGCAAAAAAAAACATAACATTTTTTCTACATTATGGTAGAAAATGGATTGAATGTAAGTATTGAGTATGTGTGTAGTATTGTTCGAGATTATTTTGACGTGGAAAATCTCCCTCTCTATCAACACTTATAGATAGGTATATTAAGTCCAGATTTCCATGAAGTTTGATGGGATGGGATATCCATGATCACCAGAGGATAAATCCCAATATCTCTGGTCCCCCGCTGACCTTTCCCCCTGATCCCCCTGATTTTAATAACACAATGGTCAGTACCACTTCTGGCACTGGAAGAAGAAGCTAATATTATGCCTCAGTATCTTTATTATCCAGTTTTGTATCATGTGATTGAAGTAGTACTGCAGCCTTTAAATGCTGCTAATGTAACAAATGGAAGGCATGCTGTTACATTTAGCATGTTCATTAAAGTGAAAATCAGTACTGCTTTTTACCAGATACGGCTGGAGAATGTAGCTTTCTCTAGACAAACCGCCCACTCACTTCTGTTCAGGATACAGTCACTTCCTGTGGGTGGAAACATTTTCCCATGACTGATAATGCCCACAACCAGAATTTAATTTTGGAAATTAGGGCAAATATAGAGCACTTCTATTGGAGGGTATTAGATATTCATCTCTACTGCAGCCCTACTTTGTGATTTAGCTTGGTACAATGGCTCTATTTTTACTTTAAAAGTCTTGCCTAGTGCAGCTTTAAGCAAATCTCGTCAAATAGAGCGATGTGCGGGTCAGTGGTCTCTACTGAAGATAACCACTGAAGGTCGAGACATTCATCCACATATTAGATGTACTGGTGCCGGCTTTCCAGAATGGATGGCCCTGCTGCACTTACCTCCAATCCAATCCCGACACTCCCCTCCCCACTTTCATCCCTCACCGCCCCCCTCATCTCCATTGTGCTTGTGAGGCAGAGGCAGCACCTAATCATGGAGAATGCCGGAGTGTCCTCAGCTCGATGGAGGCAGCAGTGGAGATAGAACACTCATGACCTGTGAATGTATTTGTTACCACGAGGTCAGTCGCTTCAAACAAACTGTTGTTTTAAAAAGCTCCCCCTCTTCTGTATCGTCCCTGCTTTCACCTCCAATTCCAACCATCACCTGGACATCATTAGAGCTGCAGCAATTAGTCGATTATTCAGATAATTGTCAGCTGTTCAATTAATTTTTGAACTTTGATCGATTACATTTTTTTTAAAGTCCCCCTCCAGTCAGAAATCTGTTTCTCTTCTTGTATTTGAGCCTCAAGGTACAGAATGATGTATGAGCAGAGTTTGGAACTAGAATGTGAAAAGATTCTCTGTGCTCTGTGAAAATCAGATTTTAAGGTTTGCTAGACAGCTGGCTACCAAACTATATAAAAAAAAAAATGTTTTGCGACGTTATGCGAATGTGTCAAAAAGAAATAAAAGTTTAAATGATATGGCGATTTCATTTGGGCTAACATTAGCAATTATGGGCTACTCGTAATTTACGCAGCCACAAAAGGCCTACCACTGCGCTTACATTAAAATGCAATTATTTTTAATACATGCAGGAAGTGATCAGTTAGTATGAGCTGTAGCTTAATGCATCAACATAAGTGAGTGACTGAAGCAGAACAGAAATCAAGGTGGCTCCTGCTGTGAGGACTTTAAAAAGGGGCACTCTACCAATTTTGCACATCATGTCCAAAGTCTGAAATAATAACCTTGATGAGGATTTCTTTGGTTTGCAGAGTATAAATAGTCTTAGTCTGACTAACTGCGACTGCTATTTACAAAGAGGTGCTAATTAGATCTGTTCTCTTGCACAGCTCTGGGATCAGCTGGTCATGTCACTGTTATATTAGTCACAGTGACTGGCAAAATGTGTTTAATCATGTGTTTATACCAGTATGATACCATAGCAGAAGTTGCCTGAGTGGCTGTACAAAATGTGTGTTTATACTAATCATTACTCATCCACACGAACTCGCAGTGGAGACTCATGGGCCTATTATTGTGTTCTGGATCTTAAAAGTTCATCATTTCACCACATCACATCGAGCTTCTGCGACAACACACGGTCAGCTAGGTGAGCTAGCTGTAAGTTACGCAACACCATGGGTAACTTTGTGCTACAGATGGTCTTTTTTGAAGCTAAAAGACTAAACCAGAAAAGGAACAAACCCAAACAGGGGCAGGTTTAATAACGTCAGTACTTGAGAGTGAAGGCGTCATGTTCTTGTGGGTTCACAGCGACAAACACATGCACCAAGCACACACTGATGTCATTTCCTTGCCTGCCATGGTTTGATATCTTAGTGGCTCGCCATGTGCCCTCTACCGGAGAGGTCTGGAGGGTGTTTCTAATCCCACCCCATATCCAAGCAGGGCTCCAGAGTGCAACCAATTTGGTCGCACA
>NW_023340246.1:2222881-2232805 GCF_004916995.1 Morone saxatilis
TCTGTTTGATTCTCCTCAGCTAGTTATAGTTGTCTCTCTTTGTCATTTTCTGGATGCATACATTGTGTGCTGCTCCATTTTATATTTTACTGGAACTCCATTCAGGTTGCTGAATAACAGTCATCTTTTATTATTTAATATAAACCATGGTACACGATAGTATATAAAGTTTGTTAAAGTGTTATTAACTTTTATGGGCAGATGTTAGACACTTAGTGAGTGCACAATGTTGATACACAGAAATGATAAATAATGGTGAGACCTAGTAGCTTTGATGATTCACTGTGAGTGGGCACAAAGAGTGACTAATATGTTCCTTATAGGGAAATAATGAGTAGTTATTAGTTTTGGGTCATTTAGCACTGATTCCGATTTAACCCAGAACAAATCATTAAGAAAGTGTTTAGTAAGCAGATACACAGACATCACTGCTTTTTAATATAGTATTTAAGCATTAAATATAGCAATTAGTCAGTTCTAAAGTAACATATACTACTATAATGATTCAGAGTAGTTAGTTGTGAAAAATCTCACATGGTCATGAAAAAAAAAAATATTAACATGAATTGTACATGTAAAGGCCTAAAGTCTACTGCATGTAAGGTTTTGCATTAAATGATAGATGGATCATTCTCTGACTAAACCATGTAGAGGATACATACTGCGATAGACACAATTGTGTTTAATTTATTTATTTTTAATACTAGAAAAAAAGTTTCTGCAAGGGCAAAATGTGTTAATAATAATTTCTCAAATATGCCAAGGCATATGATTTAAGTTTGGTTAGATTAAGCACATAAACTACTTGGTAAAGTATGCAAAAATTAGGGTCAGGTTTAAAGCAGTCATTCTTAAAGAGTGGTCGCAGCGACCCCTAGTGGCCTGCGACTTGATTGGAAATAACATGTTTTAAATTAAAAAAAAAAATGTTTGGACTGAGTGAGGAGGAGAAAAAAAGCCTCTTGGACCCATACCCCAAACCCCACCCGGAAGTCGCCATTTTGATTTTCATTTTCACTTTCTGTGAACTTTTCACGTTGTATTTGAACTCTCTCTCCTAGGGAATTCATCGGATCTACTACAAAAATTTGGTCAGTTCAATCTCAATGAAACTTCACACGTTTGATAAGAGTCCCACCCTGAACACGTCTACATGACAATATTCAGATATAGTGATAGGATAGCGCCACCTACTGGCAACAGGAAGTAAGCACTGCATGGCAACTTTGATCTGATTTACGTGAAATTTTCATGTTGTGGTCCGCACGTGTAACGACGGCACGTGACGCGGCCGCAGCACGCCCTGAGTTGCACAGAGTGCGAGGTCCTGCCCAATGCTGCTTGCAGCTTTAATTCTTGTTGTATTTGAACGAACCTCCTGGGGAATTCATCGGATCTGCTTCAAAATTGGTCAGTACAGTCAAAGTATGTTGCTGATTAAAAGTTGTGCTATTTGTGCATGTACATTGAAGGGCGTGTCTGTGGCGTGCCGTCAAAGTTGGCCAGGTTGAATCGAATGTCAAACTGTGATGCCATTTCCAGCATTTAAGGGCTTCTGTTTTAACTAACTCCTCCTACAGATTTTAACAGATTGACTTCAAATTCGATCACTGCAATCTAGACACACATAAAACAATCTCAATGAAACTTCACACGTTTGATAACAGTCCCACCCTGAACACGTCTACATGACAATATTCAGATATAGTGCCACCTACTGGCAACAGGAAGTAAGCGCTGCATAGCAACTTTGATCTGATTTACGTGAAATTTTCATGTTGTGGTCCACGTGTTACGTCTGCATGCAACGCAGCCGCAGCACACCCCGACAATTAAGTTTGTGTCAGAAATACAGCAAAAAGTCCTTCTTAGTTTGAAGTAACAGAAGTTTTGCAGGTTTATATAGGAAGTAAGACTTGAATGGAAAGAGGAAGGAAGACAATCTCTGGAGCTGTGGAGACACGTGTGTTCAGGCTGCTGGGGACGAGACAGCCGGAGAGCTCTCTGAACATCCATAACTGGCTCCTGGCTTCTGAGGCTGACTCGCCTGCATATGCATGAAGTCAAACGTTGTGAGCGCACGGAATTGATTGAAAGGAAATATGACAAGCTTCGTCGTACAAGTGCGCACATATGGGCTCAAGATAATGCACACACGCACACACACACACACACACACACACATCTACTCAAATGTAAGGCACAGCTCTGAAACCAGCTGTTCCACTGTGTTTAAATTATCACCTGTCAGCACAAATTTAGCCTGCTCCTGAAGGGGCTGGAATTTAAATTTTCAGATCTGCCATAGAAATCACCCATCCCCCCTCCTTCCGCTGTCATCCATCATAAAGTACAGGCAATGGAGGCCTAGCCATCAATTTTCCTCATTTCCTTTTTAAGATCACAGGGATTTAGTTCTTACTCAGGCAGCTCTGCACAATGACTGAAGACAGAGAAGGAAAAAAAATATTTTAATAAAATTAATAAATAAACTACTATGACACAGTATATATCTCTTTCTCTTTATTTTACATTTAAATAACATACATTTTCTCTTAATAAATCAAGATATTGTCTCTTTTCTCATACTTTACTAATTCGAAAAAGGTTACAGCGGTTACAATTCAATATATCGCGATAAATTGCGATATTGCAAGTAAGGTGATATATTGAGATTTAAAAAGAAATTAATTTCAGGAACACACCAGCATATGCATAAAATCTGAGTTAAAAAAATGTATTCATAGTTAACTTAACTTTCATCTCAAACGGGCCAGAACTTTCCTGTTCCACGTGTTGTTGCATTTACAGTTGTGTTTTTTGTTAATGCACTTTTGTTTTTCGAATTTGCAAAGCATTTTGGATACGCAGTTCATTCAACATGTCCAGGCCACCATACATATGGCCTTTCAAGACTACATTCAGAGAGGTAAAACGGAGAAAGAAATGGGTTTGTGAGTCATTTATCACTTTACATTACCTTGAGCCATATTAGTATTTCTAATTAACTGATCAAGCACACAGGAGCAACAAGGCCATTGGTCTTTGGCCGTGTGGTGAGTGAGGTTTGCATCTTTCTCCCAGCAGCCTGTGAGATGAAAGCAGATCAATAGCGCACGTCCTCAGAGGAATCTCTGAAGGAAATTTTGATCCTGCTTGTGACTTTGACTCCTGCCTGTCCTCGCTCAAGCCTCTGCCTTCTGTGTAGGCCACTGGCAGTGAGCAAGTGGTAATAAATATAATGACACAATTACTTCTAATTCAATGCAAATGTCGCACCGTGGCAAGACCTACACCCACATCGCTCCATGAGCTCCAGGGCATCAAATATGTCCGTCCTGTTGTGGCTTAAATGTTCCCAAGTAGCTGTAAAAGGCTGAACACTTCCATCTCCCACACCCCCAGGCATCAAGATTTTTCACCCCAACACAATAGAAGATATTGTGTAGTCGGCTTATTTATGGATTGACGCTGTTCCCTTTTAGCTTGCAGGGCAGCGCTTTGCCACGGTCTAATGAGGCAGAAGACAACCTGAAATCAATAGCTGCTCCCAGCGCAATGCAATGAGAGCAGCCCCAACACAGGACTCCAGTAATTAAACGTATTTCAGCATGTATAGCAGCCAGCTGGTTAAAGGTTGGAGAGCAGGAGAGTTGTTTTGCAGAGTTTGTGCGAATGTAGGTTAAGCATTTTTTTCTTGTCAAACCTTATCCCCTCCCTACTTTTGCCAGCTGTGAGGTGCTTTCACTCTGCAGGGTAATGTGTCTTCTGGCCTTGTTAGTCTTAATGCATAGAGGTTCAGTGTGTTCCCTGTAGCTGAGTACTTTGGCCTCAATGTAAATGCTTGGTGTAGCACAAATAGTAGCAACAGTGCAATGTGTTTATGTTGGTGTTTTTACCTTGACAAATCGACAATGGATTGTCCCACTCACCGATCTACGGATAATAGTGTTGCAGAGGATTGGAGGTTTTGGAATCATTTTTCTTCTCTGCAAATTGGCATCCGAAAAACTTCTTTTGACAACCTCAGTGTTCCTCAACAAAGCAGCAGCAAGTCTTAGTTGATAGTGTAATACTATAGATTAATGTCACCGGCATCAGTTTTAAAGATCCAGTGTGTAGGATGTATTGGTATCTAAAGCTGTGTAGTTGTAGATCGCAACTCTGTTGCTTCACTCCCCTTCCAAACACAAAGGAGAAACTACTATGGGGGCGAAATGTGTAAACAATGCTCCTATCTAGAGTCAATATTTGCTTTGTCTGTTCTGGGCTACTGTAGAAATATGGCGCTTTCAGCATGGCATCCTCCATGGAAGGCAACCTGGGGCATCTGTATATCTAAAAGGTTCAATTTAAGGTAACAAATACACAACAATTCCTATATTCAGGTGATTAAATACTAATGAAAAAATACCTATGAGTATTATATTCTAGTTAGTCTGATATGACATTAAACATATTGGCATTAAACACTACAATACACATCAGCTTTAGCCTACTTTGCTCAGAAAAAGAAGCTAGTCATATGTAAAGAGGCGTATGCAACATAATCTTAAACTCTGTGATTGCTTGTTTGAATCAAAAAACTTTTTTGGAGTCATAGTACTTTTCCTAAAGCAGTACATTGACAACAAAGCACAACACTGTGTACAGTTATTGTGGCTAACATGTTAGCAAACTAAATTACTTTTATTTAGTTACTTATTAATCTTTGTGTTTTTGTTACCTTAGAATTATGTTTTTATCTACAGAGGGAGCGGGTCCTCTTCTGTGGAACTGCCATGTTTCTACAGTAGCCCAGAATGGACAAACCAAACACTGGCTCTAGATAGGGATTTCATTGTTTTTTGCAACTTTCATGGCTACCTTTTGTTTCTACTTCATGCTCAAGGGCTTTCAGTTGGTTGCAATTTGCAACTTCACCGCTAGAGGCCAGTAAATCCTACACACTGGTCCTTTTGTCTATGTGCTGCTTGGTACTACCTCAGTATAAGCTATAATATCTTATTAAGACTAAGATATATTTTCTTAAAACCAGACTACTTTTCTAATGCAAAACATGCTTGACAAGGTTATTCTCCTTTTTAGACAAAAAATAAGACTTATATCCCAGACACAAGACATTTTTACTTTCTTGAGATTCTTTTTTTGCAGTGTAGTTTTAACCAACACAGGGCGTAAATTAGACATGTCTACCACAGTCTCCCAGGTAGACTAAGCTAATATTTCTCTTTCAAATTATTTATTGATATTGCTTTTTACAAGCAGGCTATTATTGCGAAGATGATTCACCTTCTGTAAAGTTGTGAAATAAGTGGCAGAAATACAGTGATAAAAGCCACACAAATGCAATATCCAGGGCTGTTGCCTCAGGCTGTGTGGCTTTTTATTGTTGCATATCGCCGCCGGGCAACTCAGGCAAGCTGCTGGTATCGGGCCGTAATTGAAGTTGATATTAAAAGACAGGAGCAATGCGTAAGTCATGAGAGGAACGCAGCGGGGTCATCTCAGCCAAATGACACGCCGGTGTAGCCGCAGTCACCTTCCCTGTATACTTGACAAACTGCTGCCACCAGGCTACACAGGCAGCAAAACAGATACATAAAGCACTGCCCTTCACACAAGCCCTTGACTTCAGCGCTTTGGCATAATGGCATTGTCACCACTTAAGATGTACTTGCAGGACAATAACTCGAAGGAAAGGGTAAAATGTGAACTGACATCAACCTCACCTCGAACTGTTTGTGCGATACATGAAGGGTAACTGCTGCATTACTGGAACACCTGCCGGGCATGGGATGCTTTATAGCCCTCACCCATCATTTTTCAGCAACATTAATTTTTTGGCCATGCTGATTTCAGCCTGCATCGTGCTGAGAACGTGATTCCTGGAGAAAATAGAAAGCAGCGCAGTTAAAAAAATCCTAAACAACAAGTGTGCAACAACAGTAAGTTCTTATAATATTTGTGCATAAGTCACTGATGTATCATGCTGAGTGTAATCCCAATAGTCACACAGTCCCAGAGACAAAGAAAGTATCTTCCCGCCTTGCACTGCATCATATGGTTATTCTGACTCAGTCTATTTCTAGGATCATGTGCTGTAAGATGGGTGGAGCGGGTTCACTATAATCTGTCATAGTGGGCTAATAATGTCATCCTCCTCCAGCAGCACAACTCCCAAAGCAGAGTGTTTGTGTAAAATATGCACAGTGCAGATGTTTGGTTTAACAAGAGATTGAACCTTTAAAAGTTATTTTATGATAAATAATTTAAGTTCAGTCCAGTTTAAATTCTTTTATATGCTTCGATACACTTGTCTTTGCTTCGCAAAAGTTTAAAGCACTTTTGGGTAATCTGATTAAAGCTACATTTCTACTTTAGGTGGCTTTGAAATGTGATTAAATTCATATTGTAGAGATGCTGCACAGCTCAGACCGCCTGCTGGAATTACATTTCCAGCTGTCCTTTGTGACATCAAGTCCAGCATGTGGTTGGCGTGACATCGCAGCATGATCAAACTGATGCTGCAGCCTTTTTATTTACTTCAGTTTACTTCAAGACAACCAGGTCTTTGGTTCTAAGTTACTATTTCTAGCTACATTTAATCATATTTTAGTAAGAAGCCTGCCTGTGTCTTGATCAGCTTCTGTTTTAATTTGCTGTTAATCCTGTTTGCCCGAAAATGGCTCCTTCCTCCCCTTGATGAATTCAGTATAATCTACATTTCTACAGCACTAATTCCATCATCACAATAGCAGAGTCATGTCATGATCACCACTCTGCTGCTCTGAGGTTTTTCTTTTCATGCAATAATGCTTTTCGCACACGGTAGCTTACCTAGATCACGTGTAGGCTGAGTCCTTACTGCAGAGGCCTGGGTTTGATTCCAATCTGCGGCCCTTTACTGCATGTCTCCCCCTGGCATGAAAAAACCCACTACTATATAATATATATATATATATGTATATTGTATATGTATGATATATATATATGTATATGTATATATTTATGTATATGTATATATATATGTATATGTATAATATATATATGTATATGGTATATTATATAGGTATATGTATATATAGTATATGTTATATATATATATATGATGTATATTTATATATATGTAATATATGTATATATGTATATGTATATTATATATATATGTATATAATGCTATATATATATATGTAATTATGTATATATATATGATTATATGTATATATATATGTATATATATATGTATCATATGATATATATATTAGTGTATATATATTATTATATATGTATATATATAATGATATTATGTATATAGTATATATGTGGTAATATGTATATATATATATGATATATAATATGTAGTATATATGTATATATATATGTATTATATGTATATAGTATATATAATATATATATGTATATATGTATATGATTTTGTATATATAATATGATATATATGTATATATGTACATATATATAAATATATGTTTATATATGTATATATGTATTATTGTTATATTATGTTATATGTGTATTTATATATGATATGTATATATGTATATAGTATATTTCCTATTTAATATGTATATGGTATATGTATATATGTATATATGTATATATATGTGTGTGATATGTGTGTATATATGTATACTATATATATATATATATATATATATATGTATATACATATATATGTGTGTGTATATATGTATATATATATATATATATATATATATGTTATATATGTGTGTATATATATTTATATATTTGTGTGATATATTATATATATATATGTAATGTGTATATATGTGTATATATATGTATATTATATATAAATATTTAAAAAACTGTTTGGGGTAGGAATATTTGTAATATTCTTTGGATGTCACATTCTGGTTGTGTCTGTACTCATTGATATGCAGTGATGTAATAGGTGAGCTGTGTGAATGGTTGATTAAGCCACAGCCATGTATTAAGCTTCAATACCATTGCAATGTCATTGTTCATCATGTCAGGGTTTGGAGGGTTTTAATTGGAAAACATCTGCAAGTGTTGAGTTTCATTGTTGGTATCTCAACAGCGCTCACCAAAAATGGTTAAGGTATAAGCTCTTTGAATTATTTAAGCTGTTTTCAAAGGAGAAACTGTTTGCGGGTAGAGAGGGGGGTGAAGTCTTTACATAACTCTGTTTGTTGTACTGATGGAAAATTATTTTTGTTTAAGTCCAGGTAATTCCACCCAATGTTTATTAACTGGGCTTCACATATATATATATATATATATATATATATTATATATATATACCACATCTTCAACAAAAATCTGTTTTTTGATTTTTGAGCTTTCATTGTGCAGAAAGATTTACGTGCAGTATTTATACACTAGAAGGGCTGATTGATGTTGGAAAGTTTCTCTGTGCTCACCTTAAATTTCTGCTTAAGAATTTCTGTGACTTGGCCGGGATTTTTGTGATGTTGCAGGTCATGGTCCAATAAACTAAAAAGTGTTGATGTAGAATTTCAAGGCCTCTATCACAGACCTGAGATGGACTTTTCCAGGATGCAGGAGAATATTCATGATTATCACGATAAATGGGAATTCACACGATAGTGTTTTTATTGCGATACCACAAATACTATGTAATATCGGATCCATCCCTCCACCCTCATTACCTACATATGGGAGGACACTGGACAAGTGGCAGCATATGACAAACTTAGGAGTGGAGGACTGGGTTGGTTTGCTTTTTGAAATAGCTACCCAGTCTGCGGGTCTGAAAAAAAAAAAATTCTTTTACATCACTTTATAGGCAGAAGAAAGAAAAAAAATTGGATTTTAGCATTCAGCACATAAAGGAATAATGTGCTATGAGCGCGAGGCATATGTCATTGTCTCCAACAAGTGTATTTGAAGTGATACTTTGGAGATTAACAGCCTATATGTAGCTTAACCATGCTTTGTGAGTGCCATATTCATCCACAAACGACATTGGAGAGGGGCTTTACCATTCAACATCAAAATATGTCATCTATTATTCATGGCTCTTGTATTTGCTGCAGTCTTCATTGGCTGTAACAAGGCTTTTCAATTCCGTCTCCCCCTGCTCTGACGGCTGTGCCCCTGCACACACGCACACACCACGCCTGCCATGTGAAATTGTGGATTTCTCCTAGTTAATGCAGTCATATGAATTATTAATTGTAATAAGTGGAGCTTCCAGGCTCTGTGTTTTATTGCGTCCTCCTTCACTGCTCTGTGACATTACAGAAATGGCAAACGTGTCCGAGACAGACTGAGACCATTAATAACAGAGCTGAGCTCTGTTGCATCTGTGACTGTACACCTCTCCCAACTTCCAGCGTCTGGCTGTGTGGGATCTGGAGCATTTTAATGGATCCCCCTCCAACCCCTGTATTATAATCTTATGAAGTGTTTATTTAAGGGCAACAAGAATGCTTTTAAGAGCACAAAGGTTATTTGCACCAAATAAAGCGGCAGTATGTGTAGCTTAGGCCAAGGCAAATTTGTGAACCTCTCAAGATCGGTAAATGTTACACTATGTCGCCTCCTTCACAGCTTTAATTATCTCTTACAATAAATGCATTTTCATCTGTGGTGTCTTTCTCTGAAGATAAAGCCAGATTTCTTTTTGTTTTGATGGATTCTTCCCCTTATTGTCAATTAGATAAATGGTTTCTCATATGAAATTATAATTCAGAGAGGAACCTGCACCTCATGTCCCAGCTAATTAGGGATCAGAGCAGAGGCAGGACAGAGGCAAACTCTGTGATTTATTACCCTCTTCTTCTAAATGAGCTCTCGTATGCTAAGGTCTTCTGAAGCTAATATAATCCTTAGTTAAGGAAAGTACAACCTATTGACAGAGACACAAAACCCCACTCATATACTGCACATATGGGG
>NW_023340246.1:2232817-2233719 GCF_004916995.1 Morone saxatilis
TCTTTATTTATTAAGTGCACCTGTTTTCAGAAACATGTGAGAAACTGTTCCAGTGTCAGGTAGACTCAGTGCACAGAGTCCGTTTGCAGTTGCACAAACAGCAAGGATGAATAAATATTTCATTCTGTCTTGAGTGGCATTCCAAGAACAGCAAAGCAGGTGTATGTATCTATATTTGGATGCATTATTAATAGAGAATCAGTATTGGAAGCATGTAGTAAACTGTATGCTCCAGGCTGCAGCTTTCTGCTGAATACAGAATGTGGTTTTTAATTTAAAGACTGTTCAAGAGTTATGTACAGGTTTAAATGTTTAAATGTATAATACAGACACATTTTTATGCTTTGGAAGATGATATGCAGGAGTAGATAGCATGACTCCATTAATAAAACATCTGGGGAAAAGATATCACGTACTGTTTGATTAAATGAGATTCTTACATAAATACTACTTAAAGCTGCATTCATTTTTATTTTATTTTATTGGCCTCTCAGGAACGTATTACCACTGTATAAGGTTGTGAGCAAACACCCCTTGGCTAAGCTCTGACCCCTTATTTACACCTTGGAATCGAGCAGTTAAACAATAGGTCCTTGATTTCAGACAGAGCTAGACAAAAGTCAGTGTTTCCCACTAAAACATATATTCTGTTTGTTCTTGAGATCTAACAAAGGTCTTGAGTGCATTTCCTATTCTAACCTACATTGTTTCAGTGCGTGTTTGCGGTCCTTATCTTTATCTTATCTATCTTCTGTCTAGACACTGCAGATGCTTTTCCAGAGGAGTCCACCAGTCTCGCGTTTTTAATATTTTTCAATTTTCACCTCACGAGTTGCAATCTTTAACTACAATGTAGTCTTTCCACGTCATCTCTGGAACTGCCTTTACATAATCTCACTGTT
>NW_023340246.1:2233819-2236284 GCF_004916995.1 Morone saxatilis
TGCATCGATTATTTGATTAATTTCAACAGCTCTACTACAAATGGCAAAAGCTAGCAGCAGACGTACCTGGGATAGTTTGGCTTTATTTTTGTATAGTGGGAGGAAGTGGAGACCAAGTTACATGAGAAAATAGCTCCAAAAATGTCCTGCTATGGCTGCCATGTAACGTTCGCTAATCCTTGGGGACAAATGCATTTAGTTCGTCCAATAAAAGTGCTTGTTTTTTAAAAGAAAAACTAGAAGTGATCACAAATTGGTGAATTAACTTCTATGCAGATGTAGTAATCCAGAAGGAATCAGGTTGAGGAACTTTTCAGCTTTTATGGATGAAATGTTGTCATTGTGTACAAATTATATTATCAGGCATTTAAACAAGAAAGTACTCAAAAACAGAACATTTGCAAGTCATTTTCTAAGTTTTGTAATGGGATCCATCACTGCCCTGCAAGACATTCCAGTCAGGCATCATACCAGAGTGACCTAGTATTAATACAGATACAGGCCAATATCAGAAAGGTCACTGATTTGATTGCTGCGACAGACACCGGCTGTGTGTGCTGTCACTGTGTCCTTGAGCAAGACGCTGTACTGCTTCCCGTTCACTTCCCTGTACGTCTCTGTGAATCAGTCTCAGCCGAATGCAGATGTAATTCAGAGGAAGGGTGATCAGCCCAGGCAATCTGTGAGTGACATCGGACAATGATGTGACTTGACAGACTGTGATAGAGATGAAATAGCTCCGGTCTGGAAACTCATGTAGCCAGTGTTAGTCTCAGTATCAACATTATTAACCGCAATACAGATGTGGTGTTCCTATCAGGCAGACACTGGATATTGAATATAAACATGACAACTACCTGGGAGATGTGTTGAATATGATCAGTATCCTTGGAATGGAGCTCATGACCAGAATCAAAGTATCTTGACTTCATTGGGGCACAACAAGCTTGTTTGGAATGGTTTTATTGATCTCTTTAGTAGGGGTCAGAATCTCTAGGCACCTCAGTATTTTTTTCTATTCCAAGGGCTACGATGCAATTTAAAAATTATCGATGCATCATGATGTATGAAAATGTTGGATTTCTAGTTTCTTAATAGTACTGTCTACTAGTACTACTTGCTACTTTTGCTTTTGTATTTGTAATGATTTATAATTAAAATAAGCAGATGAATGTATTTCTATGATCTTTTACCAATAGTTGTGACAAACGGAAGGTTACATTTGCCAACATGTTTCTCAGCATTGTGAAGAACCAACCAGATAAGAAACTTAAGTGTGTCTGTAGCTCTATCCTTGTAGTAAACAAACAGTGCACAGACTTCAGCATGTTCTAAATCACTTGATAAAAAGCTGCTACAAAGCTAGGGGATGCATCATTTTTAGTAAGTTTGTCTGTAGTTATCTATACCAACAACAGAAAACAACCTTAAACCTCAAGGTCTTCTTAGTATACCTGACAGTCATGGACTTATACTTGAAAAGATAAACATAACAAAATGAACCATGGGAAATCAACAGTTATGAAAGCCAGAGAATACAAATTGCAGCACCCATTGGCCATCAATAATTCCTGTTTATCACAAATTGGGTTTAACGTTTGTAGTTTTGGCGGCCATTTCTCTCAAGTTATTATCTCATTCTACTCATCAGAGTAGTTGCTGACATCTAGGAACACAGTGACATTGCTGCAAGTGGAAAAAACCCAAGCAGTCACATGATCAGACAGGTTGTAACCAAACCAATTTAACCAGATTACCTACACCACTTTATTTGTAGGTAAACTTAAATTGGGCACATACAAAATGTCAGTAATAATTCCGTCAGTGCACAGGAAAACTGTTTGTGCACAACAACGGTAACTCAGTTATAGACACCTTTCTGAGTTCAGTCAGAGGCTGAGCTAAATACAGCCAATATATCGACTGTACAGTAAACTTATAAGTAACTTCTGTACAATCAATATATTGGCTTTTGGGACAAATCAACATGTCCTGTTCTGATGCAGCAGTCAGATTTGTGCGAATGACACAAGGCTTTTTGTCTGAACAAAAGAAACACACAGCACATGAAAATTAAATCTGGGTTAAGTCAACAATGGCAAAAGGGAGGCACAAGTTTGCTGTGGCAGCAAAAGGTGTTGGCATATGTGAGCTGGCAGTGTAACAGTGAGAAGTCTCAGGCTGTAATCTAGGGGTGTAAGAAAATAAAGAAAATTATTGTATTGCAATATTTTGTTTTGTGATATTGATTCTAAAAAAACACAATCGATTAGCTAGATAGCAGTGTTGAAAGGAGTGAGGGCTATGATGTTGGATGTTACAGGAATAAATACAAATGCAAATCCTACTGATCTGGTTGCATAAAAAACAATGTTAACACAATAACACAATATATTGAACCCCAGTGTGTAACACTTGAACCACCATGTTTCTACAGTAGCCCAGAACCAACAAACCAAACACTG
>NW_023340246.1:2236427-2266072 GCF_004916995.1 Morone saxatilis
ATCCTACACACTGGTCCTTTAATCGATCAGTTGTTTAGTCCGTTAATACAAAAAAATCGTGAAACAAAAAGATTTCATTAACTGCAATATAAAACTGAGCAAAGTAGCGATATATCTAATTTTTTTGTTGATAAAGTTATTGATGGATTTATTTTGTTGTTGTAGAAAAACATCTTCAGGTTTCCGCTGTCAGACAGTTCGTTGCTGTCTGGGAACAAAGTGGTATGCCAAGCAGCCAACTTGGGAAGCAGGTGGTTGGTCGTGAGATCACTGGAGATTAACACACTCCCTCTGGTCGCAATATCAGATCATTCCCAATGTATAATGATTCAGAGAGGGATGTGACACTGATTATCATTTCTGCACTAGATCAAATTCATTACTCGTACATGCTTAAGTCAAATCTTGATATTGATATTGACAGTCTCCCATGAGAAAGGTATCAGACCATCTGAACTGTCTGACAAAGGGTTAATGAAACACAGAGGATAGGTATGTCCCGCTGAGCTATACTCCTTGCCAACAGCCTGATGGAGAAATGATTGCGGGCGGCAATAGGTCTCTGCTGAGGGAGGTGGATGAAATTTTAAACACCCATGCTGGCTTCGTCTTTGCAAAGCAGAGCAGAGGGCCTGTCAGAGGGAATCACAAGGTGCTTGATGGCTGGAAACAGTTAAAAGGTTTTTTGCATAAGCGCTGCGTGGCTAATGAGCTCCGTGCATATGTCGATGCCTGCTGTAGGGCTGCCAGCACACCTAGAGCCACCTCTGGTTCCCCTTCCCCGCTTCTTCAACAATCCCCAGGACGTCCACACAGGCTGCCAAACCCCCGCTAACATCCTATCTGTGTCAGTGTCACTTACAGTTAAGCGCGGCAGATAGACGCGCCTCTGCTCTTGATATGGTTTCCGAAGGGCGTGCGCATAAAACATCCGTGGCTGAGTCTTTGATTGGAGCCACGCAGCAAGGATGGCCCAAGGTTGCTGCATTTCAAGTCAACAGAGAGGAACTGATCAGAGGCCGAGCTGACGAATGAGGAGGTGAATGGCGTGAGCTGGTTGTTCAGCAGGGAGATATCTCAGCAATCCCTGCAGTTTCCATGACTCAGAGTCTCATCACTTACACATTACTCAGCTTTAACCTCTGCCTGCCACGCTCCCCCGCCCCCAGGGCCTCTGCTAGTCCAGCTATGAAATGAGATGGCAAGGTTTTTCCCGTGTGGACGGGCTGCCCCTGCTTCAGCCTTAGAGGGATGATGGTGTTGTTTACCCTGGTGTGTGTAAGTGTGTGCATAATTTCATGATAAAATCTGGTCTTCTTATTACTCTTTCGTCTGTGTGAACAAAAGAAAAGCACCCAGCATGTTTGTCTATCTCCTGTTGATCTTGGGAACGAGTTGGTTGCCGTCCTGCTTGATGATCAGGTGTTAGTGTGCTGACTGAGACAGATTCCCAACCAGATATTTAGAGATGAGAGAGGATTTAGTTTATTTATGTTTTCTGAGTTCTTAAGGGGGGGGGGGGCTTGACTTCTGCAGCTAGCTGTGTCCTCTGATAATTTTTTAAAAGGAATAGTTAGTAAAATAATCTTTTCTTTCCAAGAGTCAGATGAGAGAATAAGATCATTATGTCTGTGTGTTAAGTGCAGAGCTGGAGTCAGGATGTGATTAGCGTAGTTTAGCATAAAGACAGGAGGCATTTGGTAATAGCATATTACATAAATATACCAAACCTTTTAAAGCTCACTAATTAAAGGTCCAGTGTGTAACATTTAGAAGGCTCTATGGGCAGAAATGGAATATAATATCCATAGTACTGTACAGTGGCAGTAGGTGATTGCCATTCCCCTTGTTAGAAAAATAACTAAAATACTCCCCCTTGTTAACCTACTGTCCCTTCTCTTTATCCCCTAGTACTGAGGTCACTAATAGGCCTGGTCCATAACCAGAACTAATTTCACATGGCATGCTCTAAAAAGAGAAAATTTAGACATCATAACGTCTAACTTGCATTATAATTTAGTGCCATTGGGCCTCCTCCCTGTCTTGAGGTCAGGTTGCTAGATGTGGTCGGCCAGCACAAGTTCTTGTAGAGGTCTCTGTACAAGTACCAAAGATAATGGTACCAAACCTGGCAACCACACCATGATAACCGGAAGTCACTGGCTAGCTGTTTGCCCTTGTTTCCAGTCTTTATGCTAAGCTAGGATAGCAGATTCTTGACTCCAGCTCCATACAAATTAATCAGATTTCTTCAGGCACATGAATTAAACATGCAATCAGATATGGGAAAGTGTAATGGTCTCATTCACTTTTTATGATTTTGTATGAAAAATAAAAACAGTAAGAGAAGAGACCTGTAAGAAAACAAATTTATTTATTATTTATTTTTATTGTGATGATGGACCCAGGTGTAAATCCTGTGATGTACTGTGAGTTGGCAGCCTGCCTGGTCAACATTTTTGTACATTAAAATATGTTTCTGTAAAGATTTTAGGTGAAAAAGAGTCATCGCAGTAACAAAATTTGTATCCATTTCTGATCAGCACTGCCTAGTTTGACAGTATAATCTGAGTTTGGTGCATTGAGTTGGACAGACTCAATAAGAATGACCTGTCAATCACAAGGTAGCCCCGCCCTAAAGCATGCCATGCTTTATAGTCTATTTTACTCTAAATGGGACCATCATTTACTAAATGAACATCATGCTGACTGAAACTAGAGATTGAGACCATAAACTCATTTGGAAACTGTTTACTGAGCTCATAAATCAAGTGAAAAATCGGCTCATTTTGCCATTAGGTTGAATACAACTGGAATTATATTTGGTGCCAGGAGAGTCGAGTAGTCCAGCTCTGCTAACCATTAGAAAAAATCTGCTTCACTTTTCAGACCTGGGAGTTCTGTCCACTAATATATACTGTCAGCTAAATGAGTATTTGTTCACCGAGTGTCACAAAGTCAGTCCATCAGCAAAGATCATGCTGCACTCTAGTCAGCAGTGTTTAAGGTTTTAGCTCCTTATATCGTAGCTACAGAACTATTTTGCAACCAACTGCATTCATAATCTTTGTAAAATGTTAAGTCAGTGTCAGACCATTGCTGCTTGTTTGCTTATTGCTTCTTGATCTGTGGTTGATTGGTTTACCCACAATAGATGGTGAATCACCTGCCGAGTATTTTTTGAAAGTGCCTGCCCCTTCCAACAACGACTTCCCAGATGGTTCTGTGAAAAAAAACATCTGGCACAGGTTAGCAATTTCCAGGCTTGTTATAGAAGGGTTCAAGCTGTCTTTAAACTGCAGCTGAAAGTCATCTGATCCTGACCTGACTGACTGACAGCTTGTTTGGTTAAAAAGAGGCAAACAGGCCTGACTGGAAAGTGGTTATCGATGAGAACCAATCAGGACAAAGTTCAGTTCTGATTTATTGACTATAGTTGGGAAACATTCAACAGAAAATTTGATAGTTTTTTTATTTCTCAGCACACACAATACTTATAACAATGACATAATGTTAGAGACAACACGCAAATTAAATTTTCTATAATAGGCCCTCTTTAAAATGAAGAGCCACTTCTGCAGAAAAAAGTCAAGCATCCATTGGATCATTTTGCTGTCAGTTAAAGAAACTGTTATCTGTGTAGGTGGTTAAAGTGTTCACAAGGTCTATCAAAACAGTGTACAGTGTCTAGACCACAGAGTGTAAGTTCAAGAAGGGCACTGACTGTTTCTGAACTTGTCATGCTGAGTAAATCGGGCCTCCTCTGTATATCTGGATATAGATGTTTTCAGATGACAAGCGAGTGTTTGGAAGGATGCCCATTCTTGTAGCTTGTCCTGCCTGTATGTGTGGAACAGCACGTCAGGGAAATAGAAGAAAATAAGAAACTGAACTGATGCTACAGAGGCAAGCGGGGAGCGCTGGGAATTTGAACGAAGACACGCAGTGCTCGGAGACCTACCCGCCCGTCTGTCAGTCTGCCTGTAGGGCCAAAACCAGGCACCAACAGCTCCCTGCTCCACCAGGAGCTGCAAGAAAAAAGAGGAGAACAGGGAGCTGGTTGGTTGCTAGGACATCAGCGTCTCCTCTGGGTGGTGGGGGGGTTGTTGGCTCAGCAGCTGTTAGAGGCACACAGCTGCTCTGGAGACCTCTCAGTTAGCAGGTGTTTGTACCTGATGTGATTCCGGATTCTCCCAGAGGTGGAGAGAGCAGAGAGCCCCTCCCCATCACACACACAAACACAAACACACCTCCCTTTTCACCATAACACATGCCCTCCTCTAACAAATCCCATTAGTGCACTTAACTCTAAAGCTAAAAACAGGCCTTCTTACTTTATCTTGTTAGCTGTCGCCATGTCACAGGCAGAGATGTGACGTGAAGCACACAACAACATCAGCCTCAAAATAGATGGTCACGAGCCTACTGGAAAAGGCTGTTAAAGGATGAAATCTGACACTTGTTAGTTAGGCTCGGGCGGGGTAAATACGTTACTTTCAAAGTCAAATTCAGACGTGATTCTCA
Source organism: Morone saxatilis (assembly GCF_004916995.1). Classification (NCBI taxonomy): domain Eukaryota; kingdom Metazoa; phylum Chordata; class Actinopteri; family Moronidae; genus Morone; species Morone saxatilis. Next base: position 2,240,952 of record NW_023340246.1, read on the forward strand.
GAGCATCATCTCACGAAAATGTAGTGAAACGAGTCTCTGTTCACTGGCCTAAAAAAAACTCTTGGTCGCAGGATACACTTACAACAGGTACCTTTTGGCGGCGAAACATTTAAATTATGGGGGCTGTGCACATATTAATCCGAATTATCATCAATATCTCAAAATTCAAATGTGGGACGCCAGATTTTGTTCGGATACAAGGTAAGATGTTGTGGACAGAACTGCCTGATTATAATGGGGAAGTGCTGCTAGTTCTGGAAGAAATGCCCTGGCCAACAAATCTTGTTCGCCATATGTTGACCACAAAGATATTGCATAATCATGATTTTTATTGTGAATCATGTTGCAATATCTGTCAGAATAATTGAGAATTACTTTCTTTCACCATGTCATCATAATCATAATTTTGCCTTGTGTTAAACTAATAGAACAATGTTTAAAAAAAAATACATAATACGGACAGAATTGTATAAAAAGTTCCTAAAAATATCAGGAATCCTCATCACTGATAAATATTCACAGGAAATGATTCATCCAAATCACTCGTTTTACACTAACTGCAGTTATTGTGTTCACTGTTTGTGTTCATTGTACAGTTTATCAGTTGTTCTCTACTGTTGTTGTACTGAAGATATTGTACTTTTGAAAGTTGCGTTGTCTGCTGTGTTGTGGCTCGTGAAAGTGGTGAACCTATCGTGACATCACCATTGGTTTTGTGGTACAAGTCACCTAAAATATGTTTTTGTGAAATATTTGAGGAGAGAAATAGTCAACACAGTTGTGTTAAAAGGAGTTCGGTTCTGTTATGAATTGGCACTATACAAATAAAATTGAATTGAATTGAATTGAATTTATATAATATTTAGAAACTGCAGTTTTAGGCACTTCGGTCTTCATCTGTCATCCACAGAGGCTGCTGCTTGGAACCAGCTACTTGGCAACTTTGTCTGTTGTTTGATGATTAGCAGGTAGTATACAGTGGGTTTATCAGAGGTTTTAACCTAAAAAAAAATGGTTACCTGCTGCTGCTGCTGGACATAATGCTGAGAGAGGGTTAAACTTTTCATTAATTTCTCTCGTAAATTATTTAATTAGTGCAACTTTAATAGTGTGGCCAAACTGTACAGATAGCATTTACACCTGGCTGAGATGACTGTGTGGATTGCATCAAATTTTTCTAATCCAGAGAAAGATTTCCAGATCTAGGCTGCATGTTTATGAACTGTGAGAAAAATGAGTTGAAAAGATTTTGTTTATTCACAGTTTTTTATTTTAACAGATCACTTCCCGGTCCTTAGTAGTCTACAACTCTTTCATGTGCACCTTTGATTAGAGTGTATGATTATTTATTTTTTTAGATAAGAACACATCTGCATTCATAGTGGAATTACAACACATGATACCGTTTCAAGTGTGTTTTTGGTTACTACTCAACCCTGGCCTATTTTGGGAATGTTTTATTCCCTTTTGGCATATGCTCAAAGGCGAAGTGTAAAGCGGAGAGAAGATCATGATGACAGTATAATGTTTGAAGTGATATGTACTCAGTTGTATGTTCTCACGGCTCTTAAAAGGACACATCTTGTCATTCATCTGAGCCTTTCAAAGGAATGCCTTTGTGTTTGTCTTTGTGTGTTTTGTGCCTGCATGTGTGTGTGTGTGTGTGTGTGTATTTGTGAGTAGGAGTTGAGCTTTAAAATGGGAGTAAGTGTGCACACCGCACAAAGGGCCTTGAGATAAAAAAGCAAAAACCTTGTGGGGATGTCTCCTCCTGTTAGTCTCCAGACTCAAAGTTTACAATTGCTGTCTTATTTGGTGTTTGAAGGTCACACAGCAGTTGTGAGTGAAAGCAGATATTGCTTTCTGAGTCCACAACTTTCACTTTTCGTGTTGTACTCCTCTGCTGTCATGTCAGAGCTGTGTGAGACGCAACACAGGCTCGTTGTGGGATTCAGCAATTAGCCACTCGTGTTTTGGGGATGAAAACAAGGTTCACTCTGGGATTACATGAAGGGTCAACTGCTCTCACAGCTTCAGAGCCTGCAGAGATCTAATCATGTTTGAGATTTCTGATACGCAGTGGCACAGTGGTTAGTACTGTCACCCCACAGCAAGAAGTCCAGGGTACAAATTCCAGCTGGGGCAGGGCCTTTCTATGTTGCGTTTGATGTTCTCCCTGTGTTTGGTGCTTTTCTCCTGCCATTAAAACATGTACAATGTTAATTCTCCTGTCAGTGCCCTTGGCCAAAGGGTGCAAGCACGTCAGAGTCTGTGTAAGAAAGCATTAAGTCATGGATAGAAAAAATAAACTTTCATCATTATTGTAATATAGTTAAAAAGTATAATATACCCTTTTCACAGCAGTCATTTGACATAAAATAGTAGGGTAAACACAGGTGTTAATGATACTAATTAAGATCTGTTCCATTCAGGTCAAACAGACAGGGTGCTGCTATTGTGCATGTTTGCTTACAAGAAAGGCTCTGCTTCACTAAATGGAACAGAACTTTATAATTGGTCTATTGACCTTTGAAAACTTTCTGCTTATGTCCAGTGTTGGTTTATTATACAAGATCATTCACAATCTAGCTCCACAACCTCTTAAACAGTTTGTATCATGTAGGCCTGGCTCATGGGTAACCAGAGCTTCCTCTAGAGGGGACTGTTTCAGTCTACAACATTTGGGCAAAACTGCTTCTCACTTAAGCTCATCTGGAATGTGAAATTCTTTACCACTGAGTACTGAGTACAGTACTTACTTTAACTAAATGTTAAATGTATTTTGAAAACATGGTTGAAAGTCAATCAGGTCTGTAGTCACTGAGCTGTGAGACACTGAATGTGGCCAGCACTGGTACTGTGTGTTTGGTTGGTAATTTTGTTCTAATGAATTGTCTTTGTGTTGGGATGGTCTGATGGTGTGCTCCCTAGTGGGAATTTAGTATTATTCTTCTGTTGTTTGTTTTGGGGCATTTTATCTTATGTCTGTTTTTTACAGTGTGAAGTTTATTTACTGCTATTTTTATGTCTGTAACCTGTGCATCACTAGTGACCTCTGCCCAAGGACTGCAGATGAAAACAAGCTTTTAAATTTCAATGCTGTGGTCACAACTTGCTAACCCTAATCCCCAAATGGTCAAACAAATCAGCATTTTAGCAAAGCTAAAAAGGATTCTGTTGAAGTTGATTTACTTAGAAATGAACTTGGCTATCTATTAAGTGTGTGTCTTGATTCATTTGGAAATGGAGATTCAACATTTCTACCAACATTGATGGTTTAAACTGAGATATTGTACTTTTGAAAGTTGGTTGTCTTGCTGTGTTGTGTGTGAAAGTGTGAACCTATCGTGACATCACCCATTGGTTTGTGGTACAGTACACTAAAATATGTTTGTGAAAATATTTGAGGAGAGAAATAGTCAACACAGTTGTGCCTAGTTTGACAGTTTGATCTGAGTTTGGTGCGTTGAGCTGGACAGACTCACTGAGAATGACCTTGTCAATGGTTGTATGTCTTGTATTTATGGCAATTTCTGTTCCACATTTAACCCTTTTTACCTAATTAGGGATAGTGTTTTTTACTAAGTTTAGGATTTTATATTTATTTAGCAAAGTCATGTTTTGGAAATAAAGCACTTGTTTGATTGACTTGCATTGAAATTCATACTGGTGTGCGTTCTTAAAGTTAAAAACACTTTCAAGTGTGGATCAATTCAGATATGGGCAGCCTGGTATGCTGAAGGTGTAGTGCAGGTATTTTCAGAAGTATGTAAGCACCCATGCATACATGTGCCTGTATATATTCCTTACCTAGATGTTTCTTGTAAAATAACAGAATGCCAGAGTTGGAAACAAAAGCATCTGCAGCGACGGGTGAAAAATAATGGAGGTGTAATATCACAAAATGGATGCCTGGTTTAGAGGAGTGCAGGGGAGGTCAGCGCAGGGCGGAGCTCTAAGCTGAACAGCAGAATCATTCCCCTGTGCATAAACAAAGATCAATAACAATAATAAAGCATATAGTGGTGAATTATTCATCAATGCTCTGCCCTCTCTCTGTCTCCCCCTTCTCTCTTCCCCCTCCACCATGTCCCCAGCTGACTCCAGCAGTAAGAGCTAGCAGTACGCTGCTGTCTGTCTCCATCCAACTTTGGAGGCTGTATTTTCACTAACAAAGAGCCAAATGCATATTATTAACTTTGTTTTTTTCTTGCATGTAAATGCTTTTGATAAGTGGATAACTTGGCGTTTGATGGCAGACAGACTTTAGAGTGTGCACCAGTTCTGTCAGAGGATAAAATGTGTAAGGCTGGCTGTGTGAAGTAGACTGTGGTGACTGCCATTTATAGTCGCTCCCCAGCTCTCGCCACAAATAAAAGATGAGGTGTCGATCAGTCAGCTGAATGCACTGTCCCCAAAAATATCAGGAATTCAAAAAGGAAAATGACAATCTGTGCTACTACTTTACTGTTGGGTAGTCTATAATGATTTAAACATAGTCTATAATAAAGTTTCATATTTAAACGTATTGCAAGGTTTTAGTGGTTATGAAACAGTCTTGATTTAATACTGATGCCTCTATATGACCTACATAACAGGGGCGTTTCCAGACTTTTTTGACTGGGGTGGCACTACCTTATTCAGGGCTGGCATGAAATACATATCACAGCTTTTCAGTCATTCCCAATTAATACAATTACAATATTTTTTACTGGGACCCCAGTATGCAGAAATACAAATACACTTGGCTAAAAGAACTACATGGTTTTTGCCCAAAACTGCATTGGATTAGCATATGTGGGTATGTCTGCAAAGGTGAGGTCAGAGATCAAGAGATCCCTTTGAGGGGGCAATACCACGCAACATGCTAGCATGCTAATATTACTTACAGTCCAACAGCAGGAAGTCCAGCTCGCCGTCTGTCTGCAGCCTTTTATTTTTCCCAAGTTGCTGAGCCTGGTTACATAGCCTGGTGGTATAATGAGAGTGATCCAAGCAGTGTAGGTGCAACACATAATAATGGAGGTGTCCTTTGATAGTTATAGCTTGTAAAGATGAATACAAAAATAAAATAAAAAGTCATTATTAGAAATGGTTTTATGCATTGGACATTATTACTTACACAGAAAGGGTCCTTTAGATTTCTAGTGTCCCTGTCCATCTGTCTGCATATTTCACACTGCTGCTAACATTAAAAAAGCAGCATCCCACTGTTAGGGGAGAAAGTAACAGCAAAGCCTCAGTGAGTTATGTGAAGTGTGGAAAATGGCATTGATCTGACTCACCAGATATGGGCGCATAGTGAGTCCCCACGAAGGTTTTCCTGTCACACCATCGAGCTGTTGCTGCTGTTGTCCTCATAACAGTCCCCAGGCCCCCCACACTATACAGTGTATGTGTGTGGGATACTGGAGACCTTTTATTCTAAAGGGACTGCTGGTCCTCTTTGCTATTCTAACAATAGTGTTTTCAGTAATACAATGAATTAACAGAATAGGAAGGAATCTAATGAGAGCTCAGCTGCAGTTGTCTATTTTTACCAGTGCCCTCATGTGCTCCTCTAACAATGAGAACAGAGCAGTGGAAAGTATTAGCACAGCACAGCAAGTGCCTTAATAACTAAACAGGTTTTTGTGCTGTGTCACCGCAAATAGCCACTTTTTTATCAAGCTGATATATTCCACGTTCCAGTATTTGGAAACTAATTATAGTTGTTATCAGGCCTGTAAACAGCAATGCTTTTCAGTGTTTTAATTACACACAAAAAGGCCAGTCAGCATTTCTCTAATCGCTTAGTGTTTTGTTCTAAGCATTTCTGCTTTGCTCGTTCTCAGCCCATTAGCCCACAAGGCTGTGAGCTCATATATGATTGATCACCCGTCATGACACATGTCAGTCAAAACTATGTGCAGGGAAAAAAAGCCAAGCTACCTGCTTTTCATTTCGTCCCTGTTTTGCGTGTAGTAAACGTAGAGGGAAGCAGGTTCATCTGAGACGTGTAGAGGTCAGGAGCTGAGATGAGAGAAAATGAAAAAAATGACAGAGGAGGGTGATCTCTGTTGTGGACTAGAATATTAAAGCGAATGTTTTGGCAGTCTAACCTAAAATGCACTAAAAGTCACTAAGACATAGGCCTGGGCAATAAAACAATAGCAATATATATAGATACTTAATCAATACCAATAACAAAATTGTTTAAAGGAATATAAATAGTTTTACATAAAGGTCCAGTGTGTACCATTTAGAAGGATTTTTATTATTAACAAATATAATAGAAAATGACTTTAATTAATATTAAAGTTCCTTTAAGTTCCTGCATACGTACAGTGTTAGATTGGCTAGGAAACTATGGTTATACTTTTTCATTTTATTTTTCAATACGGGACTATCGTCCCATATTATACGGAATGGGTGGAAACCCTACAGTACACATGTCTGCAATATGTATAGCATCACATTAACATTTGCTAAGTTTAGCTAGCATTAGCCACCATATACCAGGTAAAATTAGATCAGTAAGAAAAATAAATAAATAAAAGTGAGCTAACATTGGACCCAAATATAATCTTTATTTATGTCTAATGTTTTACTGTGATTCAGTTCCTGTTTTGAAGGTTTTCAAACAAATGGCACACTCTAAAAGTAGGGGTATTATTATTATTATATGGTCAGATTATATGGTGTGTCTTTCCGTTAAAAAAACATTGAACAGTTTTTTGGAAACAATTGATTTTATTGCTCCTGCATGTTTGAGAGATACAGGCTGTAATGAAAAACATTTCTTTTTCTAAATGGGTCTCCACAAACACAGGGCTGGCCCCTGGCTAACTGACTTTATTCTTCTGCTTTGTCAGACTGATGAAATTGAAATTGCTCTGCTGGTCTCCCTTCGGAAGTCACCACAAGGCAATATGAGTGAAATGTTTTCCAGTCACACTGGGGTCAAAAGCTCTCTAGTTGTTTATGAGATGCTCTTGAGGATCTGCTCTATTGGTAATGGTAGGCCGTTTTAAGGCTGGATTAGAGTGCAGTTGGCCCTTCTGTAATAGTGCTACGACTTCTGTATGGATCCGTTATTCCATAATGTGATTTAGTCACACTGTGATAAGCTTGCAGATGCAGGAAAGGCCCAGCTATCGATCTGCAAAAAAACTGAAGAAACTCTTTTCTTTAATTACTGTGAGATAAACATTTCTGTGCTCAGTCGGTCTGAATGGATGTAGTGCCCTCTCTTGGATGAAGACATTAACTTTTCTTTGAAGGTCATAAGAGCCTAAGCATCAACATAATGTGACTATTATCTATATATATATATATATATATATATCCTTCTCTGTACCTGTTCCTGTTGTCTGAAGATTTTTAGAGATGGATATTTTGAGGTTCATCTTTTCATTGAGGTCAAGAAGAAAAAAACAAAATGCTGGGTCCAATATGAATTATAAGATGGGGTTGAAAAAGAATAAGTTTAGATACTGTCAATCCTCTGAGAACTGCTTGTTATTTTACATCCATTTTTTTGCACAAAGTTTAGCATTTTCCTCTTGAGATCGTGATTCTGCCTCATTTGGAGTTCACTTCCACTGCTAAAATATGAAGTATAATCTTTCTGTAACATTAAAGCTGCACTAATCAATATTTTATATTAACAATAGATCAAATAACTATGTGTAATATGAAACGTGATGCTCATAGTGACAAACCCACAGAGAATTTTCTACGCTCTCATCAGCGTGGTTTCCAGCAGCAACAGGCAGCTATTTTCATTAAAAAAGCTAGCAGCAAGTACTGTACAGTGCTAAACCAAGCTTCAACCTCCATGGCTGCCAAATGAAGCTAATGCAGAAGTGCCAAAAACTGCAGTTCCTCTAATGGCCATTTGAAGCTGGCTCCAGATCTAGTCAATCTTCATAAGGCCCCACGTTAAAATGCCAAACTTGACAGTAAAAAAGAAAAATGTTTATAGCCTGGTCCAAAAAGCAGTTTTCTGTCTCTGAAACCTGTCAGTTCGGGAGATAATTTTTTAAATAATTAGTTCATTTAAATTTTATTATATTATATTATGTTTTCAGCGATCAGAGCTCCACCAGGCCTCCCACGCTCCATCTCTTTGCCCATTCTTGGTTTAGCCGGTAGCCAGAGTCAGGACTGTCAAGATGGCAATAGCCAGAGCCGACCACACTGAGCTTCACAACGGCTCTTCAGAAACCTATTGGGGATGTCACGGAGACTACGTCCATTTTTAAAAATAAAATATATATATGGTAACCATACTGGACACTACTTGCCCAGCACTTAATGACAGAGAGACAAAGTTAGTGACTAGCTGGTAAACATAGTGGAGGATTTAGCAGCTGAAGAGCCAGACATTTTTCTCAGGAGGTGGCGAAGATCAAAACACAGTCTTACATTTATCAGACTTTAATATAATACTGATGTTGCTCTGCATCTGCTGGATGTAAATAGGAAACTGCGTTAGTATTTAAGTCTCATAGTATACGGATATTACACTATACTGATATATTATTATATTTATAATTACATTAGTTTAGTTTACTTCCACTGCACACTAAATTTAACGTCATTTAAACCTAATAAAAGTCTCAGTTTAAACCGATGTCTCTGTATGACCTACATAAAAAAAAAAAGTAGCTTGTTGCTGCTTTAAATGTCAGTTCTTTCATTTTAAAGCTGAATTAATGTTTTTGGCAATTTGGGGGCAGCACATAACATACAAATCCAGCAGAGTCCTATCTCTGGCCACCTGAACAACACAGTTCCACCAACTCCTGTGTGTCATTAGCTGCTAAATGCTCCACTGTGTCCATCAGCTAGTTGCCATCTCTGGTGCTGGGCAGGCCGTGTACAGTGGGTTTATCAGAGCAGGAAACAAGGCTGCCGAGAGTGATGACACTATAAAAGTTACTGGCAGTAAAACCAAAACAATGAGCTTGAAATGGCAAAAAACTGTAGGAGAGTTCTGCAGAATTGAGTGATAATTCTCTGTGGGTTTGTCACCTGAGTGACCCCTTTCAGAATAAGCATTGATCCATTCTTAATGTAGAAATATTGATCAGCTATAACTTGTGCAAGAACTTCCAACTGGCACACACAGAGTTGGATTATTGACCAACAGTCAATTATTTTTTCAGACTAAAACGCTATTTTGCAGCTATACTTCATATTCACATTCCTGTCAGGAAGCTGGGCCCTCACAGCACGGCCATACATTAGATTAAATCTGATCCTCGCCTTGGCAGAAATAAATAAATAAACGTAACAAAGTGGTGGTCGGCGGGTGAGCGTTTTCTCTAATGGCACTGCAGCACTTTTCAGGCGTGTGTGAGTGTGGCTTAATCACTTGTAAGACTTGATTGAGTGTGTGTTAATAAACATTAGGCTGTCTCCCTTCCCCCGGTGATTAGTGGTTTATGTGCTCTGCTCTCTGCAGGCTGAAGACGCAGTCCTGAAGATTGATGGAGGGCCATGCTATTCAAACAGCAGGCATTGCTGAGACAGAAGCTCTTCGTTCTGGGCAGCCTCGCTATCGGAAGTGTCCTCTATCTTGTGGCCAGGGTTGGGACCTTGGATAGGTGAGTCATCACTGTCACTTTACTTTTATTTAAAGTAACTCACTTGTCAACATCAAACTTCCCCAGCTGATTACTTACATGCTTACATTTTTGTATTAGGGTTTTTTTTATTGAAATTCTATGTTTAAATATACAAATGAGACAGAAAAATGCACTATTTGCATATATTCCAGAACAGAAACCTGAACATTGCATAAAGCCAGGTTCAACATTCTTTCTTCTGGACATATTAGAGTATCTTTCATCTGTTTCTGTTATCTCTCATACTCAAATACTGTCGACAGCCATACAAACTCCATTTTTGTTTTGTTTGTTTTATGAATTAAATCTGAATGAAAATAAATTAAGTCTGCTATAAATCTGACTATGAATGATACATGAACAAACCTCTCTGTAAAAACCTTCAGAATATAGATAGGAATAAAACTGGAAGGTTTGGTGTATCTAAGAGCTTTCTGGCTCAGAGTTTGAGAAAAAAGCCTTCAAAGATTTGTACTGTAAGATTCACAACAGGTGAATAGGGTGAAAATTGTAATTGTAGATATCAGCATGTAACTGTCAGAGTTGATTACTTACATTAAGACAATTATTTTTTGATTTACAAGTTTTCTTAGATTTTATGTTTAAATATGGAAATAAGGAATTATCTAATACTAACTTTTGGTGAAATCTACAGACTCAAACAGTGTAGTAAAATCTAACACTTAATCTGTTGTTTTGTTTTTCACTAGTCTGATAGTAGACATGTTTAAGAAGAAATATCCCAAAATCTCAAAATTGACCATGTTTTTGCCTGTAGTGTGTGCCTTATGTAAAAATCTTGCATATCTTAATGTTTAAAATTCACACTGTATTACTGATTAATATAACACAGTTTTAGTTAATGTATTAAATCAGAGTTGGCAATTATCTACTAAGTTGTTTAATGTTCTATTTTCATACAAGAACTGAGGACTGAGTTTTTGCAGCCACAGGTGCTCAGATGTTTTTTGCCCTAAACTAAGCCTGTCAGGTAGTGCTTGAAATAGGTTTTGTGAGTTCTCCGGAATGAGGCAGGATTTGTACTGCGCATAACATGAGAAATGCTTTCAGCTTAGGGGAAGAATGTCCCTGTAGGAGAAACAGCAGGTTGTTTGGAATAAATTTTTTGTGATGGCCTATTTTTTCATTCCATTGTATTTTTAGCTAATTAGAACAGAAAATCCACCATTTGGATTTGATTAGTTCAGTTTGTTGGGGTTTCGGTTGACATGCTGTATATTTTCTCTTAGTTTAGGGTAAATGTATAGTAGTAATGATTATTTTTGGTTATTTACAATAAAGTGCATTATATTTACACAGCACACAGTATTTATTCACTATATAGTGGCCTCAAGAATACTACAATACAACAAAAAAGTAGTGCCCACGGCATGTACACTTCTTTCTGTAGAATGATAGTTAATTGTTAAGTCTCATTCCCAGGGTCCAAAATTGGACGCTCTGGCAACACTCAATAATCAACTATCTTTCTCAGCTCTGATTGGTTATTTTCATTCAGGCCTGGTAGATCCTTGTAAATGCCATTAGGAGCACTAGGAGGAGCCAGAGGAACTCAGATTTTTTCATAGATTATCTGTCTCATGTTCTACTGTCAGGATATAGTGAAAGTTTCGGCAAATATGACAAAAACTTATTTTTATAAAAGTTACCTTTGACATGAAGTTAAGGATGCTGGTAATAATAATGCTGAGACTTTTTTGCTTTTTTCTCTTTCAGGCTACAGCCCATTTGCCCCATTGAGAGCAGACTGCCCCTTCCTGAGCCAGAGCAGATCCCTCTCCGCACCCTGCAGTTTAAGCGTGGCCTGCTCCATGAACTACGCAAGGGCAATGCCACCAAAGAGCAAATCCGCCTGCACAACTTGGTCCAACAGCTGCCTCGGGCCATCATCATTGGGGTGCGAAAAGGGGGCACCCGCGCCCTGCTGGAGATGCTCAACTTGCATCCAGCAGTGGTCAAGGCCTCGCAGGAGATCCACTTCTTTGACAATGACCAAAACTATGCCCGGGGCATCGACTGGTACAGGGAGAAAATGCCCTTCTCCTTCCCTCATCAGATCACCATTGAGAAGAGCCCCGCCTACTTCATCACAGAGGAGGTCCCTGAACGCATCTTCAAGATGAACTCCTCCATCAAGCTGCTTATCATCGTCCGTGAGCCCACCACCAGAGCTGTGTCCGACTACACGCAAGTGCTGGAGGGCAAGGAGCGCAAGAACAAGACCTACCACAAGTTTGAAAACCTTGCCATCGACACCAACACTTGCGAGGTTAACACAAAGTACAAGGCGGTGCGGACCAGCATCTACACCAAACACCTGGAGCGCTGGCTGAAGTACTTTCCGGTGGAGCAGTTCCACATCGTGGACGGGGACCGTCTCATCACGGACCCTCTGCCTGAGTTGCAGCTCGTCGAGCGATTCCTCAACCTTCCTTCCAGGATCAGCCAGTATAACCTGTACTTCAATGCCACCAGGGGATTCTACTGTCTGCGATTTAACATTGTCTTCAACAAGTGCCTCGCAGGCAGCAAGGGCCGCATCCATCCAGAGGTGGACCCGTCGGTGGTGACTAAACTGCAGAAGTTCTTTCACCCCTTCAATCAGAAGTTTTACCAGATTACTGGTAGGACATTCAACTGGCCATGATGAGCTTCGGACTCCTTCAGTGAGATTGCTTGGATTGGTGTTATATAAAACGCCAAGCTACAGGATCTCGAAAGATATTAATAGCACTTTGATTGATTTTGAATGGCAGTGTGACCAAATATAAAAGGGACTTGGTGTAAGTTTGTTTTTACGTGTGCGAAAATACAACAAAATAGTTTGATGACTAAAAGATTCAGTTCAAAGCACCTGATCTCGCAAATTAATTCACCTGTCTGTCATTGTTCCCCATAAGGAAAAAGAAAAAAATCCAGTACTGAAATGTGATTAACTGAAGAGATTATTTTTGTTGCTCTTTAGAAGACTATCAAACACACAACATTCACGCTGTTAAGATAAGCTTTAGGTGTGATGCTTTTCTCATGATTAAACACTTTAAAAGAAGACAAAATGACATTTGATAAACAACAAAATTGTTTATTTGTTCCCCATCATGTTGTTTATTCGACCAAAACTGCATGTGCAATCAAGATGCCATTCTAACACTGTAGATTCTTGTATCAGTTGTCAGCTCATAACATTTTTCACCACATTATATTTTTAATTTATTCTGTGATTAATCCATTACAAGGTGACCTCTTTTAACTCTCAACACAGCACCCAGTCTGAAGATCAGAACAGGCTCATCAGAGAAGGATCTAGTGTTTCAAGCTTGACTCAGAGCATTTACGAAACCTTCAAAGCATTTAAGACTCAAGCTTGTGTTTTTAATGTATGTATGTTGTTTCCTCGCCCCCCAACAGCTTTTTCATTGCGAAACATCTGGCAGAAAAGCGATAGTGGAAAAAAAAAAGTTGTCCTCCGATGATTCTCGTCAAACCAACTGTTTATTCTATGATGATTAGCAAAATTTGTCTGTTTCTGTGCTAATATTCATTCTGTATCATAAGTGTGTTGTTAAAAAAGGTGAAATTAAAAGAACATATAAACATTTGTCATCTGATTTATTGTTTACTTTTTTTCTTTTGCCATTGAAAGGAATAGTTCAATAGTCCACAAAGCAGAAAAATTAAACTGAATAAACTATTACAAAAGCCTTGGATTAGCTGGAAAAATGCATTGTCACAAAGCTGGAAGCTGGTCAGGCTGGAAACAAGTGAGTTTGATGATGTATGGCTTAATGTTTTGTGCCAGGGAATGCTATGTTTGCGCAAGGTCACGCAGAATTCACTTTGGTTGAATTTGCGCTAATTTAACATTAAAGCTTCCTGGAGGGACTGATTACTTAATATGTTGTTTCTTGTTTGTTTATTCCAACACAAAAAGAAATGTAAGAATGACAATTTGTGGTCTTTTGTTATGTGCTGAACATCTGCTGGGCGTATTGACTGTGCACAGCTTCCTGGAGTCCTGTTGTCACAGTGATGTTTCCAGGTTTGAAACCATTGTGCTTGTAGAGAGCTCTATACTAAAAGCTGTCTTCACTGACCCTATGTAGCAACCCGTACCTAGCTGGAGATGCTGCACAGAAGTGCTGGGCGGACTGATACAGTGTTGTTTGTCACAAAATAGGTAGCATCTAACAGCCCCCCAAAACCCCTAATTGACTAATTGTACATTTCTGGTGGTGTACGGTTTAAATAAATAAGATGCATTTTGGTAGTGGGCTTCAGAGGAGTTGATAGGTGTATTTTTGAACTTTGGCTAGCCATGCTAGCTGTTTCCCCCTACTTCCAGTCTTTATGCTAAGCTAGGCTACTTGCGCCTAGCTTCTGCAATGTGTTTAACACACACACACACACACACACACACACACACACACACACACGAGTGGTATCAATCTTCTCATCTAACCCTCAGAAAGAAAACAAATAAGCATATTTCTCAAAATGTTCAACTATTCCTTGAACTTCACTACACTGGGTATATGTCAAGACATAAAAACAAGCCCATTTTCAGAGGTGTTTAAAGAGATGTAGATTGGCACCTACTGTATGTGAAAACCTATGAACAGAATAGTTCATAATCATAATAATACTTCAAATTTTTCCCCTTCAAGGAGCCCTGAGGGTCCCTGGAGCCCAGGTTGAGAACTGCGGGCGTTAGTATGACACTATTGGTAGTATTGCATCACCTACCTGTGCTTGCACATGCATGTTGTGCATGAGCACAAGATAAACAACATAATGACCCACTCATCAAAAAACAGCTCTATAGCAATCAAAACTTCACACGGAACCTTTAATTCAAATTTAATTTATGTCCAACTAAGCCACCAGTACAGCACAATAGAGACTGGAATGATGGGGGACCAAAGGCTCCTGCTATTGACCTTATTTTAAGGCTCTGTCTTTTACAGGGCCCTATGTCAAAATCTGGATTTAAGAATTGTATTTTATTACTTGATATTGTGCTCATACTGTGCATAATACATTTAGGTTTAATCAAATAATCACATGATTTTTAACACACAGCAAACCTGAAACAGGGTAGAATTTCAGTGCAGGATTACTGTTTTGTTTTCGGGACAATGTTCTGTCATATAGTTTTTTACAGTTTCACTTGTTGTGGTAGACCAGAATGTAACAAAGATGATGCTGACACCTAGTGTTGTGTCAGAGCAGTAAGTGCTCTGTGTCAGAGCACTACTTTTTGTTGAAGCCACTTGGGAAGTGGTATTCATTATTTTCTGCGTAAAGCATGGCAAGCATAGTCTGATCATTTGTTGAGGGTTTTTTGCAAAAAAAAAAGAAGGTATAATTTCCAAATTTCAAAAGTTTTCCTGCTGGACACAAGATGTCTCCTACTTCACTGTAAAGTCCATTCTCAGTGGATGTGCACTGGTGGCTTCAAGTTTCTACATCACACTGGTAGCATCAGTTGGCATACTGGAACCCCAGGACTGACTTCCAAACTATCTGTGATGTCACAAGTCTTGCTGGTAGGCCCCACCCCTTAAAATCTGCTTTTCAAAGAACTTTCTACTTTCAGCAGATGAATGTGAAAACATCCTTCTAGAGTCAAACTTCATTGCTGACAGCATTCAAACATAAATTGTAGGAACAGAAGGAAACACTGATTTCTGACTGGAGGGGGGCTTCAATACAGCTTATCTGTCATGTTTTCCCCCATTGGAATCCCTTATTAAAGCTTCAGTAGGTAGCCTTTATAAAAATAAGTTTTTGTCATATTTGCTGAAACTTTCACTATGTCCTGACAGTAGAACATGAGACAGTGATCCTAATGGTATTGAGGTCCTGAACAAAAACAAACAATCAGAGCCGAGAAAGATACTTTGGGTTGGTGTATTACAGACAGATAACTGTTCAGTTTCAATCCTAGGGTCTCTTTTTGATAACCTGGGAATGAGAGTCACCAATCAATCTTTCTTGGCTCTGATTGGCACATTCTTACAAATACTACTAGGAGCACTAGGAGGAACCAGAGGAACCTGGTTTCTTTTACAGATAATCTGTCTCATGTTCTACTGTCAGGATATAGTGACAGTTTCAGTGAATATGATAACGTAATTCTTTATAAAAATGTAAAAATGTT
Source organism: Morone saxatilis (assembly GCF_004916995.1). Taxonomy (NCBI): domain Eukaryota; kingdom Metazoa; phylum Chordata; class Actinopteri; family Moronidae; genus Morone; species Morone saxatilis. The sequence goes on from NW_023340246.1 coordinate 2,256,747, forward strand.
GTCATTTTTAATAAAAAATGACTTACTGCAGCTTTAAAGCAGTTTAAAACCAGTCTGATGCAGTCACATACAGTAAAAACTAATGTACCCATCCGGTTTTTGCAGCAGTATGAATTAGTCTCATCCTCTCCACTGTCTGATACCCGGGGTCCGGGGTCCAGGGTCCAGGGTCCGGGGCTCCTCTCTGGCCGCCCCGCCCCGGTACAGTTGCGCCTCCCATTCACCACCGCTCTTCCGCTCCGTCGTGCGCTCTCCTCTCTGGATGCCGTCCATCCTCACCTCTATCTGCTGAACCAAATTCAAACCAACTTTTTGAAAAAGTGCTCCAAACATGGCTTACACGACTGCGGGTGGCACTAAGAAGAAGGTCTGCTACTACTATGACGGTACGGGACATCCTGAATGTCTGAACGAGGCAGGCTAACGCTAGCCGGTTAGCTAGTCTGTTGAGCTGGTGCTGCTGGTGTTTAACGCAAGCTAGCCAGCTAACCAGCGAGCTAACGTTAATGACATCGCTTGAATGGCCTCCGCGGTGCTAACTAGTGTCACCGTACGTGTTAATTGGTTAACAAAGCTTGTAGCTAATATTATCTGCACGTTGAACATCACGTAGAGAGTGAGAGTGTAAAAAAATAACGTAAGATAATGATAAGTTCATGTTTTAATTAGCTAGACGTGGAGGTGCTTAATCCCAGCACTCATTATCATATTTGTTTGGGCAGTAATTGCAACCGCGGGCCAGGATTTGCGCACCGGGTGATTCGTACCGACCTGGAAGAATAGATGAAAATGATGGCAAACTTTACACCCAGGGAGTCAAAGTTATATTTTTGAAGGCACAAAGCGAACCGTTTCACGCTCAGGTCTAATTGGTGCGTAACAGTGAGTGTTTACGGCTCTGTGCGTCCAGATGAGCAGCATTTCACAGCAGAGGAAGCAGCCCTGACCCTCAGTGTACCTCCCACTGAGGAATCACTTATTTTTAAACTCAGCACTTCAGGTCAATGAGGACATAATTAATCACAGTATCTGCTGAGCTGGCTTTCCTTTTCATTTACAATGGAGCAGTGCCCTAAAGTGTCACTTGCTGTTTTTAGCAGTCGGATAGAGTTGGTTATGTAACACTTATAATGACCCAACTGTCAGTGTGGACATAGTGCTGGGAAACTCACCTTACATGCTGGATTTCTGATGACATGTTTGTTCTCATGCTGAAAGAGCACTGTTTCCTCCTGTTTGAGTAAAATCTGCTAAAAACTGGAGCCAAGCAACTTTTTACTGTACTACTCTACACTTTTACACAAATATCTGTACTTTCTACTGCTTACATTTTCAAAACGTGTGACTTTAGGTTGAATGCATTTGAGGAAAATTATAATGTTTTACATTATTGCATGCCTTCCCAACGTCAAGACGGGTGCAGTCACGCATGACAGACCTAACATACAAGACAACGTAAAGGATGTTCTAAGACAGACAAGAGAGGGAGAGGTGAAGTTAGCTTAGCACAGAAACAGCCAATAGCAATGTCATTAATGAAGTCATTTGAGGACATGGAAGCGCTCATTAGCATTTGGAATATAGTAATACAATGTCAATATTATTACATGAAGCAACATTTTAAATGTAATATGATGTGTCTTTTTCAACAATGTCTCTAAGCCCCTCAGTCTGCATATCCATATGGCTGATTATTCATTCTCAAAACGTTATCACATGTAAATGCATTCTGAGAGCCCCTCTAGTCAGCATAAAATGTTGTCACAGTACTTATATTTAGGCATTCTTTCAAAAATATGGTGATATTAGATTTTTTGCTTGTGAATACGGTCCTAAACTCTACTGTATTTCCCTTTGCAGGAGACATCGGAAATTATTACTATGGACAAGGGCATCCCATGAAACCACATCGTATCCGGATGACTCATAACCTGCTTCTGAACTACGGACTGTACAGGAAAATGGAGATCTATGTATGCCTCTAACCACTAAATTATTTACTAACATCCTTTATTGTGTGCTGTACTGATTGTACGGAATGTGAGATGTTAATTAAAAATGAATGTGGCCGCCGTCTTCCTCTTTTCTGCCCAACTTTTTACCCAGCTGCTTTTCTTCTGTGTTTTTCAGAGACCACACAAAGCTACGGCAGAGGAGATGACAAAATATCACAGCGATGACTACATCAAGTTCCTCCGAACCATACGGCCGGACAACATGTCCGAGTTCAGCAAGCAGATGCAGCGGTGTAAGTATGAGGGTTTAAGTCCCAGTGAGTCAGGGCACTGCAAGCAAAAAACAACGCCGGCCAGGGCAACACATCTGACCTGTGGAGACACAAATACATAACATATCTGAACACTGAAAAGTGCAAAGTTACCATGTTTGATAGCCTGAAAGCTAGTCCCCCTGCAGCAGCCGTAGCTAACGTTAGCCAGCACCAAAGTTTAACCCTCTAGACGAAACTTCAGACATCTTCAGGTAATTAATTAGCTAGTTGGATCAGTTGTTGCTTGAGCTAACAGGGCGTTTCTCACCGTCTTGGCTGACAGACAGACAGACCAGAGTCAGTGTCTGTCCCTCTCTTTTGCACCGTGTGGAGGCAGGAGTGAGTGAAAAAACGTTCTCATGATTTCCAATTTAAGGTCATTATTAGGTTAATATGAGTGTAATTGGGAAGATACCCGGGTTAGGTTCGCTCTACTGATTCAGGCTCTGATGTCTGGAGGTTGGCAAGTGTGCTGATCAGCTTGACAGTATGTTGATAGTATGTCTGAATCCTTGGTATGAAATCAGTAGTGTGTGAATAGCATACCGCTTACCGTCGGCAAGCACTGCGGTAGTGACAGGAGTTTGGACTTCTTTTTTACAACTTAAATTATGTTTATGTTGTTATGAAAGAGAGAGCATAAAGTCCTGAAAACAAGGTACCATTGGGTATAGGGTTCTCAGTAGGGCACTGTTTATTGTCCAAGGGCTTAGGATTTCAAAATGCCTTGTTTTGTCTGATGGACACTCCAAAGCCTAAATGTATTTAGTTTATGAGGACAGTTTACAGTAGTTTACTGTGCTTACATCACTAACAGATCAATCATTGTTCCTAATCTTGCAGTCAACGTCGGAGAGGACTGTCCCGTGTTCGATGGCCTGTTCGAGTTCTGCCAACTGTCCGCTGGTGGCTCTGCTGGTAAGACAGAAGAACATAGACGTTAAGACAGTTAATGGACTTTCATATTCACTACTGGGGACACAAACCACATTTTTACTGCTAGCCTTCTATCATTTTTTTGTTATATTCAAATGTTTCTAATAGAATATGTCACATTTTACAGTGATTCATTAGTTATACAAATGAGTGTAACATCATTATAACAAGGTCATCATTTATAGTATTCACACTGTCGCTACATCACTGTCCCTGTTCAGAGCAAAGTGGAGAGGAGCCCTTGTGTGTGTGTGTGTGTGTGCCTGTGTGTGTGTGCGCGTGTGTGTGTCTGTCTGGGACTCTGTAGCTATCAACACAGAGTGAGTACCATGCTTTTGAAATCTAAATCTTTTAAGAAATGAATTTATATTAATTATTTAGATCTATGAACTATAATAAAAATGCTAACAGAAACATTTCTGACATTAAAGCCCCTAAAATCTCTGTTTTGAGTCCAAAGTAACAGATCACAGGTACAGTTGTTCAAAGTGTATCATGTGTTGTTACTTATTTAGAATTTAACAGCCAAATTGAATAAGTTGTGTCGCTCTTAGTGAGAGGCAGGTTGGGAAATGAGTTATACAGGAGCTTTAATGATGGAAGCGTTATTGATTGGTTAGCAGGCTGCCATTGCTCCTTTTTGGAGGAGTAGTACAATGTAATGACCCATCCACTAAAGTCTTCTGGCTGAAAGGAAGTCAGGGAATACTTTGTAAACTGTGGATGGATACCACAGCTTACAATGGTTTCAGGCCAACATGAATGAGTTTTATCCCACATTTTGTGGCAACAGTAAACCTAAATAACCAGTATGTTAGAACCAGTTGAGAATGCATGATAACTTGTTGTGCTAGTTAATGTGAACATAATGCCATTATTGTCATTCAGTACACTAACCAATGTTTACATCTAGTTGGAAATGAGTAAGATAGACCCTATTAGATCTGTCATACTTGTGATGAAGTGTTGGTCATGTATTTATCTATTAAAACACTCTTCCCCTCCAGACATGTATGAAGACAAATATAAATAGTCTGGAACAATAAAGTGCGTCTGATGTGAAACTTTCCACTTTCAGCAGATGAATGTGTCAAACTCTGCACATACATCATTCTGCACAGTGAAGCTCAAACATCACACTGTAGGAACAAGAAGAAAAACATAGTTTTGAGAGGAGGGGGACTTTTCACTAAACATTTTCTGTTGTGCACAGCTGGATCAGTGAAGTTAAACCGACAGCAGACTGACATCGCAGTGAACTGGGCCGGAGGACTTCACCACGCAAAGAAGTCTGAAGCCTCTGGATTCTGCTACGTTAATGACATTGTGCTGGCCATCTTGGAGCTGCTCAAGTGAGTTTTTACTTTAGCTTGAGAAATTTCCCTTCCACACAAAGTCTGGGAGCCCTGATTTGCAGGTTGTTTCTCTTGAAAATCCAGCATTAGGCAAACACTGTATCGTTTGTGCTTATCTCAGCTCTGTCTGTGCCTTCCCTTTCTCTCAGGTACCACCAGAGGGTGCTGTACATTGATATAGACATCCACCATGGGGACGGAGTAGAGGAGGCCTTCTACACCACAGACAGGGTCATGACCGTGTCTTTCCATAAATACGGGGAGTACTTCCCTGGAACCGGAGACCTCAGGGTGAGCCTCTGCCTCTGTCTTCACTTAGATAATTAAAACAAGAAAGAATCTGTTCATGAAAAAAGAAACACATTGAATGGTTTGTGTGGGGAGTTTATATGCATTCAAGTAGACTTAAATGGAGCAGCACACACTGACAGTATATGAGTATTCACATCATTGTCTGTTTCTGTGTCTCCTACTGCGTGGTCCCTCTCTGTATTTAGGATATCGGAGCTGGAAAAGGCAAATATTACGCTGTCAACTTCCCCCTGCGTGACGGCATTGATGATGAGTCATACGAGCAAATCTTCAAGCCGGTGAGTGACGCTAATCATGAACTGGACTGGTTTTAACATTACACTGCAATTATTGGTGACATGAGTTAGTCATCCATCATGAAACACAATTTAGTCACATTTGCTCAGACGAAGATTATATTCTTATACCTGAGTCGTCCTGAGTGACTTTGGTTTGTATTGCAGGACCTGACACTGGTTATGAGCTGCACTAAACAATATCTTTGTTTTAAGGATATACACAGTCATTATGTGTGTGTGTGTGTGAAAGGTATTAGTTGTAGTGACAATTTTCCAGTTCCCCTCAGCTCTGCAGAGCATTTTAGCATCTTCTAACATTTAGCAGCTAAAAAGATTCAGACATTTTTCTCAGGGGTTGGTCGGAACCAAAGCAGAGCTGAAAGAGTCGGCATTAAAGGAAACTTGATTTAAGACTCTCTCTTTTCCGCCCTCTCCTGAGTGCCCGATCAGTACTGATCATGTGCAGCCCGAGATGGCTCGCTCCTTAGGTACTTCCATCATCAGCTCTGGAAAAAACTGTTTAATTAATTTTTACAACTTGCTAGAGTTGCTAGTGTTACTAGAGGAGTCATTTACGATTAAATCTCCATAAGACATTCTGATGAGAATGCACCCAAGTAGTTGGATTGAAGGGAATACAGAAAAGGAGCAGGGATTAAAGTTCACTACGATGGATTTCTGTCTGATGGGGTCGAAGTTCAAAATCTACTTTTAACTAACAGCAGCCCCCTGAGCTTAGCGAGCGGTGGCAGTGGCAGCAGAGAGAGCAGCCCTGTGATAGCAGTTCAACTATTAGTGATGGTGTTTGTTTGAGCTTTAGGGTGTAACCGCTGTGAAACAATGAGAAAGTAAGGTTTTATTTCTCTGATACACTGGCTTTCTCTCCCTACCGACGCTCCCTCTCTGTCCCATTGTTTGGTCCTTGAACTCAGCCTGGATGGCTGCTGTTTCAGGGATATTTCAGGCTGACTGTGGAGCAGTTGCACATTTGATAGCTGAATTGGCCACCGCAGTATGACATCGGATTGTGTTTCACCAAAAGTTGATTCTTTTCAATTTCTCTGCTGCAGGTTGCTGCGTTTTGTATTTTTCGCCCCCCCAGCGCTGCAGCCTAAACGCTCTGCCCCCACTCAGATGAATAGGTGAAGGGGTGTTTTTGCTGCAAAGCCTGATTTGGTGTTATTCGGCTCTTTGCAACTTTATTTCTAAAAAGCAACTGGCGACAGATTTAGCGACTTAAACCGTCAGGGGAAAATGCGAGAAGAGAAATATATTCAAATATATTACATTGTAACTCATTCCTATGCATGCTGCACAGCTCTTCTTCCTCTCCCTCTCTGTGCAAACAGGCAGCAGTAGATGCTTCTGTCTCACTCTTTCTCTCGAAATCTCTGGATTAAGATGTTCATGTAGCTTGTATATATTTAAATAGTTTGTTTGATCTTCATCCCTTTTTAAACTTTTTAAAAACTTTTTTACTTCAAATGTTCAGCGTCTCTGTAATGTGGTTAGGGTAAAGATTTCTCTATCTACCATTGTATTTGTCTAAATGTGAGGTCTCCCTCACTGCGACTGACACAACTACTAAGCTGTATGCAAATGAATGAGCATACCAAGGTTCCCATGCACTAGTTTTCTAGTCATTGAAACACCAGGAAATTGATTCAAATGGCCAAATATCCTGGAAATATTCCTGGAAATGTTTTATTGTATTTTAGGTCTCACTCAGATCGCCTTTGTAAACTCAAAGTATTACCGGACACGAAGCAAACTCATTTTTCTGTATTTAAGAACAGAATTCTCAGGTCATATGTACATGCATATCGCCTATAACTGATCAGATTTGTTTGATTTGGTTGAGAAATGCATGCACAGCAATGAGTTGTTTTTTGACATGATACAAAAAAGAGAAAGTTCCCCTACCATTGCTACAATGCTTACATTTCAATAGATTGCTTCTCTCCATGTAAGTACAGTAACCCCACACTATCTTTGAACGCTTCCTGAGTGTGACTTTGTGCCGTGGCCCTGCAGGTGATGGCCAAGGTGATGGAGATGTACCAGCCCAGCGCTGTGGTCCTCCAGTGCGGTGCGGACTCTCTCTCAGGGGACCGCCTTGGCTGCTTTAACCTCACCATCCGCGGTACAGACACACAGCAGTTGATGCTCAATGACTATGCTGGATGTGCTATGTTATATTGTGCCCTCCCTGTTTTTTTACCAGGCCATGCCAAGTGTGTGGAGTACATGAAGTCCTTCAACCTCCCGCTGCTCATGCTGGGCGGAGGAGGATACACCATCCGCAACGTGGCCCGCTGCTGGACCTACGAGACTGCGGTAGCTCTGGATACAGACATCCCTGATGGTTGGTCACAGATTCCATGTCTAATAAATAGCAATTAATGTCAGGGATGTGTTCTGATAAGCAGTAGATAATGGTGATATAGCCTTACAGCAAACCTCCCTGATCCTAGCACTACTGCAGACTTCCTTCACAGGATAGATGCAGAGTCCTGAACTGTTGAAACTGAAATTGAAATAAAAATCATTATTTCACTGAAACAAAGCAAAATCTTCAATCAAGATAATCATATCAGACAAGAATCATAATATAAAACTGTAGGCAGTGAATAATATGTTTCCCCTCTAGGGTTTGGTGATATGTTCAGATGTTCTGACCCGTCTGTCCAACAACCAGCAATTGCCGAACTATTTGTATGTGCGTGTGCTGCGCCAGCTCATCTTAAACACACTTCATTCAAACTCAACACAGTCAAAATAAAACTGGCTTTATTAGTCTGTCCATTGTTCAGGGAAAGACCATTACCATTAATTTAGCACAAACCCCCCCCCCCCCCCGAAAAAAACGAAAGCCGATATATTCTTCCAATCGCCCAACCATAATACAAATGAATAACCTGTGGTTTTGAATTAAATCAAATACAAGCATCTCATCTAAATTAGATTCTGTCTGACATCCCTCAAGCATATGTTCAAATATAAACAGCAGATTTAATGCTATATTCTGTCAATTTGTGTCTCCAAGTTATGCATTTGTGTGCACAAATGAGTCATTATGTGTCTGCCTGTGGGAGAATATTGAACCATTGTAGTAGAGACTCATTTTTGTTGATGTGCATTAGTTTTTAAATTGAAATCACTGAGAAGTCCTAATGCTGATGATTAATGGAAGGGATGGGCATCTTGGGGTTGGCTGTGAGGGAATGTTATAGAAAGGGGCAGCCCGACTGCTACCTTTTCCTCGCAGGGAGCTGACTCAGCAGACTGTCTGTTCCACTGAGTGTGTGTAACATAAAGAGAGGGGATGTAATCACAGCCTGTCGAATGGGCCAGCAGTTCTCTTAATGGAATTTCAGGACATTAACTGACCTCCCCTCTCATCCCCTCAGCGAGGATCAGTGTGTGTTATAAAGCCTCACTAAAACTTATTAACAGGTGTGTTATCGCTACTTTTTCAATCCAAATGGCCCATAATTTGGCACTTTGTTTTATCTGCGGTGTATAAATCTCTTCCAGCTGTGTTCACCTTGCTTACTTTTACCAACAATGTTTCTATTGCAGAGCTGCCATACAATGACTACTTTGAGTACTTTGGGCCCGACTTCAAGCTCCACATCAGCCCCTCCAACATGACCAACCAGAACACGCAGGAGTACATGGACAAGATCAAGTACGTGCAGTTGTTTTATCTTAACCACACTGTGCTGGACCTTCACAGAATTGGAATGATTAGTATTATTATTACTACTGAGCATTATGCCAACATGTTCTGAATGTAGGCTTTAATCAAAATATATTAAAATATTTGGGGCGGGAAAATTCATTCTTGACCTAGGAAATAGTTTGTCAAAAAACATCTTTAATCACAATATTATCGAAATTGAAATATCCAAATTGGAAAAAACAATTATTTTCTTTATTGTAATTATTTGATGAAGGTAAAATGTGTGACAAACAGCATTATAATTTAGTTTCGTGTACAAAAGTACAAAAAGAACAATTACACTGACTACAAAGTGAGAACAGAAAGAAACAGAAATTACTTAAGAGGTGCTGGATTATTTACAGCATCTTATCATATGTATTATTATAAACGTGTGATGTAGCGTTGTTTGTAAATTAAAAAGTCAGTCAGTGGCAGCCATACTGTACTTA
>NW_023340246.1:2266172-2283229 GCF_004916995.1 Morone saxatilis
GAACCCAGGCCGCTGCAGCAACTCTGTATATGGGTCACCAGCTCTACCGACTGAGCTAACTGGACACCCAGTGACTTGGTGTTTTAACGTGTTAATCAGAATCTGAACTAACGTTTGTTGCTGCAGATGGAGGCAGTGGCAGACCAGAAACTCTGGTTTTCTGTGAGGTAAAATTACTGTTTTTATCAAAGGAGTCTGGTGGCTTTGAACCGAGCCATATAACTTCAGTTCCCCGTCGGAAAGTTATGTTTTTGCAGTTTGCAGTACTCAAACCGTTTTCTTGCATTTCCCCCCTTATTAACAACAACTTTTGGTACTTGATAAAAGCTTCTTGTGGTTTCTCAGTTTGATTGTTTTTAGCAACTGTAAATGACACAAGACAGGCAGTTTGTGATAGTCCTTCCAATGTAAAAAAAAAATCACTTCTTACCCTCCATCTGCTGTTGGTGCCACAGAAATGCAGTGATGTAACGTTACCTGCGAATAGGCTATTGCATACTTTAGTTTACTCTATGGAGTGCGACAGATGTAAGGCCCAGTGTTATGATGAAGTAGTATGTGCCAGTTGTATGCATACTGCATGCAACAGTATGGAGTTTGTAGGGGGAAGCTGCAGTAGGCTTTACAGTACATTGCTAATGGAAAGGCACTGTGTGAATGCAGCCCATCATATTCCAGTACAGGACTCATGTGGTTACTTACAGATGAAGTCCACTTTTCAATGTGTCAATCACTGCTCATTACTTCCTGAGCTTTGTGTAACCACCACACCACACTGAGTGCAGAATGACTTCCTGTCAGTCGCTTGAATAAGCTCTGTGTTGGTATTGATTTGGATGTAGAATATAGTACAGACTCTTGATTGGGTGTAATAAAGTGTGAACCCTAAACAGACTTCTGCTGTGAGCACAGAAGTGATGTGTGTATAATTCCAATCACTTTAGTTGAGTGGTTCTTTAGTTGTGGATTAAAACTATAATGGTCACTTCATGAAGATGATCTCCAACTGACTCTCCAACTCTCATTTTTGTTTGGCAGTGTGAAGACTGAGCAGACCAGCAGTGCCTGAAATGTTCTTCTTATTACACACACACACACACACACACACACACTTGACTCAATGGTGCTGTCCTCCCTCAAGGATCCAACTCTTCACTGAATCCCAGCCAGAAGCATTATATTTATTATGACTTTCCATTTTCTACTTGTGAATTGTCTCTCTTTGTGTAGTGTCGCAGTGGATTTTCTTGAATCCACCACTTGAATTTGCCATGCTACGTCCTTTGATACCCTTTAAACCGTTTGATTCCAATGTGCTTGATCTTCTGAAGGAAACCTGGACTTTCTTGTTTTTAGGAAAATTGTGGTTATACCTGTAGATGAACCTATAATGACTTCATGCTTAAATTTTAATATTTTGCATTTGTCAATAAAACCTTTTATACCCTGTATTTCTATGTGGCTTGCTGTTTTGTGGTCTGTGTAATGACGCTGTACATCCACATGGGGGCGTCCTAACATAACACATAGCATCTCCAGCTTGGGACAGGTGGAGTGTTTGTTAGGAAGCAATTTTGGTGCTAGTCCATGTTTTTTACTGGCGTTAATATATTGTAAAACTCACTAAAAGATCTTTTAACATGAATACGTTCTTCTAGTGCATTCGGCGTACAATAAGCCCAACGTCAATGATTTAAAATGTAATAAAATTCTATTTGCTCCTCGCTCCCGCCGTCCTCCGTCGCCGAAGAACCCCTCACTCGGATGAGCAAAGTTGAAATTGGCTCCCAAGTTACGTCTTCTTCGTGCGTTTAACGTATGCCGTAATGAAGATTATGTCCTACTTATTTGCAAATGTCCCTACATTAGGCTCTATGGCGAATATTTCCTTTGTTGCTAGTAAATCAACTTTAAAAGATGTGAGTTTTGAATGGAGCTTGTCCTGTGTAGGAAACATGAAAGGCTCAGAAGGAGCGCTCCGTGAGACCCACACGCACTAATTGAGAGGTAAGCTAGCTAACCAGTTAAAAAGCTAACGACCTTTCATTTCAGCCGTCTAACGTGTTATGTTTCCACATGCAGAGAATGATGCCATGCCAAGCCAACCTGGAAGCTACATAGGACGGTCGCCACCAGCCATGGCTGAGGTAGGATGATGTTTGTAAATGTAAGACGTTTTCACTGAGCAGAACTACCATAAAATGGTGCAAGGTGAATGAATGCAGGAGCTCAGACATCTTAGCCCAAACTCCTGGCTACAGTCTGCTTTTGGTGGGGCAGATTTGAAATCTTCTGTGCAGACTATGAATCCCCACCTTCCTCTTTCTGATCAGGATCACCGCTTACAGTTTTGGATAGATTTTAAAATGCCAATTTGAGTGGAAACCATTGACAGTATATATAAAGTGGAAACATTGAGATTTCTTACTTTGCATGCAGCATTTATAATCTGAATCACTGCAGCTCCTAGAACTCTTGTTTGCTTTTGACAGTTCCAGGTTATGTCTGCTACATTGCATAGTTTTCAACAGTCTTAATTAAATCCTGTAGTAAAGTCTGAAACCTGCTATCACCGGCCATGAGTCATGGTTGCACTTGTCAGCAGAAAAAAAATCAAATTGAAGGCGTTAGAACGTAGTCACATTACACTATTGCCTTATAAATTTTGTACTTAAAGAGGACCGGTGGAGCCGGAGGTCAGACTGCAGACGTGTCAGTAGAAACACTGATGCACTGTGTTTGGAAATGGATGAGTCATTATTCTGGTGAGTGTGCTTTGTTTTGTACATTTTTAACCCCAGACTATAAACCACAGCATCAATCTCACACAGCTTGGTATCGCTGTGTTCACTTCGCTGCTGTGACCCTACCTCTAAACCAACTTGGGTAAAATTCCCTAAAGTTAATTTTTGTCACATTAAAGCTGCAGTAGTAACTTTTATACAAAGAAATCTTTGTCATATTTGCTGAAACTTTCACTATATCCTGACAGTGGTTCATGAGACGTATATAATTATATAATAATAAGTAGATAATGTGTGAAACAATCAGGTTCCTCTGGTTCCTCCTGGTGCTCCTAATGGCATTTACAAGAATCCACCGGGCCTGAACAAAAACAACCAATCAGAGCAGAGAGAGATAGTTGAGTCTTATTCCAAAGTCGTTAAATATAAATGCTGGGAATGACACTCAACAATTAACTATCTTCAAGCCACCAACACAAAACGTCTTACCATCTTCCTTGGCTCTGATTGGTTGTTTTCGTAAAAAAGTATTTTTTTCGCAAAATGACCCACCGCAGCCTAAATATATAATGTAGCTCAGGTTGGTGTGTGGAATGGAGCCAGCTTTAGCCAGTCAGTGACAGAATATTGCATTTTCTCACTTTTGTCACACGTCTCTCATCCATGAGGCCATTATTCTACATAAACAAGCGCACAATTAAGCTGGTTTGTCTTCCCTATACGACCAAAAGTATGTTGACACCTCTCTCCAGACAGAATTCTGGTTCCTAAAGTTCCTAAAAATATCTCTGATGTAATATTCACAGTAAAGAATCTGTTAAAAATTCATCCAAATCTCCTGCAGTTATTGTGTTCAGTTTGTGTTCATTGTACTGTTTATCAGCTGTTCTCTACTGTTATTGTTATGCATTGAATATGAAATATTTATCTAATATATGTCAGTCAGTTTACTTATTGATAGAGAAGGGCTCCCTGAAGGAAAAAGGTTGGCAACCACTGTTTTCTTTAATGCACTTATTAAAACATTGTATCAGTACTCAATAATGGTCCATTTGCAAAGTTCAGGTATCGGAATTGATCAGGAAGTAAAAAAAGGTATCAGAACACTTTATTTAATCGACAGTCGGATTACCTGCCAGGCTGATAATCGGTAAATGTCCCTAGTTTGTACCCCGGATTTTGTCTGGAAGGCACAGAGCTACAGCATTACAAATGAACTGCATAGATAGGATGTCATCAGTCAGTCAGAACGGCACTCTACAGTATGTGACACAAATAACGACAGATGCAGCTCAAATTTTATTCACATTTATTTTTGCTTTTAGTGTGCTCACAGAAAATTAGAACACCTTAAGCAGAGGAGTTTAATAGCAATTTTTTTGTAAGCAAAGTTACATTCCATCTCTAAAGTCAAACTGGTCGAAGCTTCTCCAGTATTTACAAAAGGAAAAGAAAGAGAGAGAGAGAGACAAGATGCTACACAAACATTTGCATCTGATAGATTCCTTAAATTTTTGTCAAAGACCACTGAGAAAAGCATTTGCCTGCTGTAATCAAAAAAACATACCACAGTATATAAACAGTTAACCATTCCACTTATCACAGCTTGGTTTTCGAGTTCAAAATTGCTTAAGAAGGTCTTTCCGGGATGACATTTCTCTTCTTTTTTTGCGTGTGTGTTGTTATCTTACAAAAATGAGCGGGTGGAAAAAAGAGCTGCAAACTTCATGTGCTTCTTGAGATCAAGATTTTCATTTTGTACAATAATCACAGTTAAAAACACCCCGCCTATACATACTTACATTTGTATTAAGGTCATAAAACCAACAATAAACAATAAAGCCTATACAACTTGTATTCCTACTGAATCACTGACTGGTACAGCTAATGAGAAGTGAAAAGCTCCTATGAGTTTATACGTCTTCCTAAAAAACCCTAACTCTGGGACTCTTTTGTTGGTCGTATTTCAAAAAGGGACTTAGTGTTGTAAACTGTATGGTGTGTATGGATGTTGGTCTCCTAGTTTTTTTAGACTACTCTTTCCATAATAGTCTGTGGCACATTTCCAAGGCCCCTCCCCCCTGCCCTCCCTGAACTCACCTCCCCCCTTCATTTACAGCTCGACCCCCGTCTCCTTCATACCATGGGCATGTCCATACCATTTTGTTTACACTTTTGTATAAAAATTCAAAAGAAAAAAAAAACGTAATACTGATGAAAAAATATACGGCAGAGTGTGGAATTAATCTGTTGTACATGTCGAAGCCACCCACCTCCCTAGCCCGTTGGAATGGAAGTAACAATGGACCGAGATGGGTTTTGTGTAAGGGGGGAATGGAAACCAAAAATAAAAAATAAAGAAAAAGCTTTAAAATATCCCTGGTTGTAGACAAGTTCTTCAAAGCCATTACCTGGCATCACTCCAACATACAAACAGGGAAATGTTCTTTGATTATCTTTTTTCTCCTTTTTTTTTCAAATTTCTTCCTCTTTCTCCCAAATTATTCAGCGGCCTCCGCGGCTGCAGCCGGAGCCTCCGCTGATGCCGCTTCCTGCGAGGCCGGGGCGGCCTCCTCTGTTTTGGGCGCCTCCTCCGCCGGCTTCTCCTCCACCTTGGGCTCCTCTGCCTTTGGCTCCTCTGCGGGCGCGGCCTCCGCGGCCTTCTTGGCCTCCTCAGCAGGTTTCTCTGCTGGTGCCGCCTCTGCTGCAGCCGCCGCTGCCTCCGGCTTGGCCTCTACCTCCTCCTTGGCCGGCTCTGCAGCAGGTGCGGCCTCCTCCCCAGCAGGTTTGGCCTCCTCGCTGGCGGCCGCCGCTTCCTCTGTGTCCTCAGCCTTGGCCTCCTCCGTGGATGCTGCTGCAGCCGCCTCCTCGTTCTCTGCCCCCTCTCCTGTCTCCTTCTTGGTCTTCTTGAAAGAAAAGCCGCTGAGCTTGAACGACTTCTTGAAGGAGAACCGCTTCTTCTTCTTCTTGGGGGTTTCGTTGCTGGTGGAAGGTGCGGCGCCGTCCTCGGCCTTCGCCTCCGCCGCCTCTCCCTCAGCAGGAGCAGGGGATGCCTCTACCTTGTCCCCATCCGCAGCCTCCTTCTCAGCGGGGGCGGCTTCTGCTTTCTCAGCCTCCTCCTTGGGGGTCTCCTCGGCCGTGGCACTGCCGTTGGCCTGCACCTCCTCTTTGCCGTTCTCGGCGGCTGCAGGAGAGGCGTCCCCGTTGGCTTTAACGTGGCCGTTTTCCTAAAAAGAGAAGCAGGGACTGTTAATGCCATGTAAAGAGCTGGCGTGGTTTCAAGACTGGAGCCGGACAGTGCCCCTGAGGGACACCAGGGGCAGCAGACACCATCAGATCAGCGCTGCCAAAAGCAGACTCTCACTTCAGCCTGGACCCACTTTCTACTCTCCAGCTCTGAGAGGCTAAACATGAAAATAATGAAACACAAACTAACAGTCAGGCATTAGAGTGAAAAACGCAACAACTCTCTGCTGCCTCTCATATCCAGAGCGAGAGGGAGCGCAGTGCCTCGGCCGGACCGCAAGGGGTCAGTGGCTGCTCGCTCCAACAGCGGAGCGCCAAAGCAAAGCAGCTGCTCATTAAAACAGCAGCTGCTCATTAGTCCGGCACGGCTCGGATACATTTACTAAAAATGTTTCAAATCGAAACGCGGTTCTGAATGATGATTTATCTCTAAAACTCTATAAAGGAGCGGCTAAGACCAGCACAAGCCTCTCTCTCTCCCTCCCTCTCTCCGGGGCGCACCACTGGCTCCGAGCCTCTGTGTCCCCTCCTCTGTGATAGCAGGCTGCCATCTCCACTTTCTAGTGGAGCATCTGTAACAAAAGGAGCGCTGCTCCGAGCGCACACAGCCTTTGTTGGCGTCGTGCATCTCGTCTTATTCAGCACTTTCCAAAACTGCGACCAAGAGACGATTTCATTCAAAGCCAAAGGACTTCATCTTTGTCCTGAAGTGTATTTTTTGGAGCAAATTTACCAATCAACCACTCAACACATTCAAATCCTACAATTCAGAGTGCCATTATCAACAAAAGATGCAAATTCTAAATTGGCTCAAAAATAACAGCTTATTGTGTTAAGTGTTCTTCAAATATCCGCTCAATAAAGTGTCCCGTTTTCCTTGAAAAAACCAAGGGAATATAAAATGATCAACTGTTGCTTATGAGCTACAATCTATTCAGATTTAAAAACCAGTCTCTCCATTTAGATTAAACTCCCGCAGCGGCTCTCCATTCAATCTATCCACATTTACGCACGGATTGCGCCCTCAGAGCGCAGCCGCCCTCCACAACGACCACACTGTCCCCCGATGGATGCCAAGAGCTGGCTGTTAAAATATCATTTACCTGTCCGTTGGTCTTGGTGGGTGAAGCAGCAGCCTCTCCGGGCTTTTCGGCCGCGGTTTCAGCCTTCCCAGCTGTCTTGGACAATTGCGCTCCCATGCTTTTCGCCCCCAACAAAGAAACTCAACCGATCCAAAAAACGAACAAAGACCCACAAGCCTCTTTGTTGAAACTCAAAAGCTCTTCGCTGCTGTCTCCCTCTCTCTGCACAGAGGAGAAAAAAGTTCACAGGGAAAATGTAAAGCAAAGTCCAGTCAAGAGCGAGGAGGATTTTTCAAAATAGCGGGGAAAAGCTGGCAGGTAAGGAGGAGTAATAAAATCCCAGATTGGTGGCCGTGTCGCTGTAGACAGGCTGCAAAATGGAGAAATTTCCCTTGTTGCTAATAAGATGCGGAGTCCAACGCCCAAGTGAAGAGATGAATGGGCGCTCCGAGCGATGACGGCACCGCACTCTGATTCAGCCAATCACAGCCACCGCTCAGGGCGTGGGCGGGGTTTTTGGAAAGGGAGTGAACAATAGATTGTAGCGCTGCGTTCATGTACGTAGGAATAGTGACTTTCAAAGAAATTGGCAGCATTTAACTAAATCACTAGCATGACATGTTACCAAACCGAGATATTTGTTTTGCATTTAAATCTAAATTTTCACTCCCCAACCCAAGTGACCTGTTATGGAAGTTTGAAGTTATGTGGTTTTTCCTTCTTTTTGCACTATTTACTCAAGGTCCACTTACAAGTTTTCTTGTGTTATATATAAAAGATAATCACTTTTGCACACAAGGTATAGATCTTGTGTGCTAACAAGTTAACAATCAACATACTTTTTTTTTAACCATTTTGCCCTCCGAAATTCTAATACATCTATTTAAATTCAGCATTTTTTTATTTCTATTCGATATACAGCTTGTCATAGTTCAGTCTTTTTGGTAGCATCATGTAAGCTAATTAGACAAAATGTCAATCCCTGTGCTCATTAAAAAAAGGTTTGACATTTTTCCGTAGACTATAGCTACATTTCATTTATGTCATGTGAAAAATATATTGTGTTATGTGAGTTTTGGATAAGGTCAGACTTAAATATAAATGTAAACCAATGAAGAACTTAAGACTACTACTACTGTTTTATCTGCTGTGTTAAAATTGTTTCACATCACATTTTCTCCAGGTTAGGCATCACAAATGGTCCATCTGTGTGATGAAATCATTCATTTTGGGGTTTGACATTCATTTTGAAGCCATTCGCCAGTTGAAAGTCGTCATAATTGTCATTCACAGTTGGATACTTGTACATACCATTTTTTTTTTTACTGCACCTTGAACGCAACACTGAAGATAGTAGCATCAACTTGTTGTGGCCCCAGATTTTCTGCTTTATAAACCATATATTTGAAGTGAACTACTGAACTCATCAGGATGTGTGAATATATTTAATGGTTTCTTGAGGTTGAATGTAATATATTTACCCAGATATTAACGCTGTTCCAACCATTCACCTGCATGTTTTCCATAATGGGTATTTAATGTAGGTAGTTTTACAGTGTAAGCTACCATCTGCCTTCACTTTTTCCTCTCTCACTTGCATTAACATGTGATCATTAACACAAACAGACAAACACTCAGTTTCTGTTAAAAGATAATGATCAAGATTTGAATGGTTTCAGGAACTTTCTTGCTAAATACTGTGTGTGTGTGTGTGTGTGTGTGTCTGTGTAAAGGTAATAGGGGGTTTGGGGGGTGGGAGCGTACCCGGTGCAGTCTTGTTGACGGCGTGTGAGGTAGTGTTCAAACAGGTCTCAGCTAACATTTGCAATGCAAATCCCCCCCCCCCCCCCCCGGCAGAGTCAACTGTCCTCTGCAGCACTGAGACACACAGAGCTAAGCACACCCAGTGCATCACACACTGAGGTGGGCTTCCTGGACGAGTTTCACTCTGCTGCGTTTAAATGTTATAAAGTGCAATGCAAAACAGTACTGCTGGGCCACTCTCGCCTGGGACACAAACAACAATACATGATGGAGTTTCTGTGAATGTCTGTCCGTTAACAGCGTCCATTAACAGGCTGCCAAAATCCTCCTTGCCTTCTTTTACATGGGCTGGACTATGGAAGCTTTTTTCTGCCAATGTAATGAAAAAAAAAGAATATTTTTTTACTTAGTATCTCAAATACTGCCTTTGAATAGTTTTTCCCGTCACATTGGCAGTGATGGGCTTCCATAGTGGATTGATCCCATACAACCCAACAAACAGTGGCTTCAAACCTTAGCAAAAGACATAACTCATGATTGACTTACTTGCTTTTTTTGGTGCCTTCAACCACATGTCATGGTCTTTTTTCAGACTGAAAGTCCTACAATCTCCTATTTGCTGAGGATGCTGAAGAACATGAGATGTTGTTCAAAACTTTGAACAAAACTAGTCAGTGGACGTTAAGTTGTATGTACTTATTTATTGTCAAACCTTCTTCGTCAATAGCATATATGTGACTCAACACCTGTCTTACACCATCTCATTGATTTTAGTAAACAACAATTTTGGTAAATCATCAATAATATTAAGTCATTTTTAAACAAAAACATATTTTAAAAAATCACTCGGTGATGCTTCGCAAATGTGAATATTGGCTGGATTTCTCAGCCTGTTACAATAGCCTAATTAATATCTTTGGGTTTTGGACTTTTGGTCAAACAACACAAACATTATAAAGACATAACAATGGACTCTGGGAAACTGACAGGCATTTCTCGATATTTCCAGATATATGTATAGACAATAAATCAAATATGACAAATATGCCTTTTGTGTTCTGGAAAACCCCCCAAAAACTACCTCTCAGCCAGTGGTTACAGGGACTGTCAAGCTGTCTTTCTGTGGAAGATGTAACCTTTGCAATAAAAGGGGAAACCCTTTAAATGTTGTTTCATGGGCTTCATGAGAATTGACGTCATGGAGGATTCCCTAAAACAAGAACTGTCTGATCCAAAGTATAGTATGGACAGGTATTGCACCCTCTGTGATTTGCTTATATATTCTTACATGTTTTTGGTTTTCTTTAACATATTTTTGTAGTTGCTTTGCTAATGCTATTTTATTGTTTTATTGTCTTTTCTCTTCTTCAGTTCTTCAAAATAATCTTATCTCAGTGTCCACTAACTAGTATAGAGCTTTTAGGTCATCAGTGGAAAGAGTTTGGGCCTAGTAGACCTGAAAGAAATGATTTTAATCCTCTTGATTAATCTTAAATTGTGAAATCTGTCCAACAGTTCACTAGAGCTCATGGTGACATTGTCAAACTAAAGGCTTTCAATAATGTATTGCATTAGGCAACAAAACATTGTTACTGTTACAATTAAGAATCTGCAAACAAATGTGTGATTGTTCATGAACTAATTATTGAACTGTTTCAGCTATATGGCCAAGTTCCCTGTTAGCTACCATGTGGAACTTTTTTTTTCCAAGGTCACTCCCTCCAGGAAGTTGCAATGTCACATTTGCAACAGTTATCGCAAATTCAACCAATCCCTGTCAATTCTGTAATCATAGCGATGTCCGGCGCAAAACATTACGCCACCAAACTACTAGTGATTTTATTCTCACTGGAGCAAGATGCTTGTCTAGTTTTAATGAATTATTTAAAAAAAATACCACTCACTGACTTTGCCTTCTTAACGCAACCATTTTTGCAATTTGAACTTTCTCCCACACTAAAAGCTGAAGGAAATCAGGCATTTTCAGGCTGCAACACAATCCCTCAAAAAGCCTGCGAATGCCGGGAGGGACTGACTTATGACATGTGTTTGTAGGATACCACTGGGGCAGTTTTGCTCTCATTGATCTTCATGAGTCAAGCAAGTACACTGTGCACTGTGACACAGGGCTGTCCCTGTCTAAACTTAAAAAATAATTTAGTTTTCTTGACAGATATGAATGATCTGCTGAGATATAGGCCTACTGCATGATTTTATAAAAAATGTTTCTTATGCCCCATAAAATCAAGAAGGCTTTGTGACCCCTGATTAAACTACCAATTTATTCTATCAAATAGTTAAAATTCCCCCTGCCTTCATAATCCTACGCTACAATGCAACGTAAATAGCAGGAGCCATTCTGCTGGATACTTTCGAAACGTATGTAAATGTTGCTGATAACACCCATGCGCTGCCTCCTCCTTCCTGATGAACTACCACATACACAAACAGAAAAAGATCAGTTATAAGTGTTATCAGCAGGCCCGACTGTCGGTGGCATGAAATCAGATGTGTTGCCAAACTTTTTCAGTTTGCCAACTGACACAACGTGTTAGTGATCACACATCAGAGACTCTAAAGGTGGAGAGGCTGCATGTAGCTGTCAAGTGACTCCCAGGAAAAGGAACCATCCTCTTACCAAAACTTACTATCAGAGTGTAGACATACAATCTGAGTTTTGGTTAGAAGGAGGACATACACTAACAAAGAAAGTAGGTTGGCTCTAACAGAGGAAAGCTGTATTAGGGCATTTTTTATCAAAATAACTATTTGTCATATTTGCTGAAACTTTCACTATATCCTGACAGTGGTAAATGAGACAGATAATCAGTGAACAAATCTGGTTCTACTGGCTCTTTTGTAACGCTCCTAATGACATTTACAAGAAACAACCGGACCTGAATGAAAACAACCAATCAGAGCAGAGAAAGTTGGTTGATTGTTCAGTCTAATTCCCAGGGAGTCAAATACCAACACTCTGGGATCCAAGGAATGAGACTCAACAATCACCTATCATCCGACCGCCAACCCAAAGCGTCTTTTTATCTTTCTTGCCTCTGATTGGTTGTTTTTGCAAATGCAATTAGCACGAGCTAATGAGGAACCAGATTTTGAACAGATGATCATTTATGCTAAGACATCCTGCATACTATATATATCATAGATTTTTACACTATGAGGTGAACCTCTGTAGGGGGAGTTGAAGGGAGTGTGCAGAGGGAGAAGCATGAGGCAGAGATATTGCATAAAAGGGACCGGTGCATACCAGTGTTCTGTTTGGCCTGCTTAAGATCATACTCATTCTCAGTCAACTCTGAACACGCAGATACAAATATTTGTAGGTTCTGTGTGAAGCTTTCATCAGTATCAGTATAGGCTACTGGTAGGTGTGTATGCATCCATACACACTGTAAACATTAATAAGTAATGTAGCATACTTTTAACAATGTTCCAAAATATAAACAAATACAGGTTTAAAATCAAAAAACAAAAACTGTGTTTAAGTCCTTCTCCTACTCCTTCTTCTTGATCACACACTAGATGTCCACAAGAAGTTGCTAACTATCTGTTATTACAGGAAGTTAAAGTTTTATACCCACCTTGGATTGGAACCATTAGGTGAAAGTGCCTTCTGTTGGAATTCTTGTATTTTTTGCAAATCAGCTAGGAGATACTGAGAGAGTGGACACAACTCAGAACACTGAGTAAATACTGAGTAACTAAGGATAAACAGATGCTTATTTGTTCTACTTCTCTGACCATAAACACTACTGTACCTGTACCATGTAAAGCAATATATTGGCCAAACTCAACTTACACGTGATATGTTGACCATACTCAGCTTGTTTAATGAGACACATGCCTCCAGGGGGTGTTCTATTATGAAATCTGATATAACTGATATCATCCAATTGGAGGTGACCCCGTATTCTGTGTCCTTTGAGGTGATATAAACACGACACTGCTGACTCTGTTTTATACAGATAGTGACTGAAAAACTTCCGGTTGTAATCAGTTGTGCACTCTTGTGTTTTTAGTCTCAAGCCCTTTCTTTCAGGATTGATATCCCCAGGCAAAACCTCCCTGCTACTTATCCACATTTGCCACCTTGTACCTTCATGTTATGGCTCATCTGTTACACCTGGCATAACAGCCTCATACAGAATATGGAATTAAGTTTAACCTGATAAGAGAATAGAACTTGAACAGGCAAACTTGTCTACTACAAAACAAGTTTGTTGTTTTGCCAATATATCTTGGAGGAAACATTTCTCTTTCATTTCTCCCTGTGTTATGTTCACTGGAAACATTGTTTTACGTTTGGTTGTCCCGTCACAACTATTTGTAGTGATATCACCACGTTTCTAAATCTCATAGCTAGTCTTAGCTCCTCTCTATGAACACATCTACAATCTGTAGACAAGGGAAGCCTTCTTGTTTTGGTTTGTAGTTTGAGTAGTAGTAATAGAGTAGCATTGATTGATATCATGAATGAATTACACCACAGATGCCAGACATGGGAATATGTCGATAGTGAACATTTTGCAATCATTTTTAGTTAAATTTCTTAAACAATGTTGACATAACATTAAGTTTAATCATTGCTTTCTACCTTGAAGTGTCTTTCTTTGCTCCCTTATTTATTTATTTTTTTACATTTTGTCTTCTTAGGACCCCAAAGCCTCGCTCTAGACACTTTTCCTTTCTGATGATCGCCTGAGTTAATTTGCCCAGGGTCAGTGTTGTCCAACTGAGTGAGCAGACGACAGGGGAGAGCGTTGGAGGCACTGAGTGATGGAGCGCTCTGAATGGAAACGCACAAAATACCAGGGAGGAGCCCACTGACCTGTCTGAATGGGACAAGAACAGGGGGAGAAAAGAGGCTCTTTAAAACTCAATCTGACCAACCGTAAATGTTTGTCCACAGCTTTTCTGCTGCCATTACAGGAATGCTATTAGCCGGCCCTATTGTGCCTTGTGGGAATAGCCTTACTCAACCTGGCTGCTAAGACTGGAGATTTGTCTTGGTGCTTCCTATACAAAAGGTATAGGAACCGAACACTCAGGGCCTGCACAAAAGCTGCAGAAACGTGATCTTCTTTTTCATAAGGTTGAGTTTTGTCTAAGAGGGAGAGGTAGCTGCTTCCGCTGGTTGTATAATTGCAGGTCTCCACTCCCCACTGTGGATCTGGCCCCGGTTCCTGCTCCTGTCGCTTTGTTTCTTCCTCGGCTCAGGTCCCCCACCCTGGCTGGGAGCGTTCAGGGAATATCTCCTTCTGTTTTGGGTGTGCCTCTGTACCCACACAGATGGCGATTCAGGCACCCCGCATGTCAAACACCACGCTGGGCTTATCGCTAGCGGTGACTTCACTGGCAGTGACTTCATGCTCTACACGACAGGCTTTTATTTGCATAAACCACGTGTTTGAACAAAACAGGGGCTGTTTTGCCCAAGGGGGGAGGGAATCTGATAAAAAACAGGAGGGTTTGTCTTCCCGCTCTACCTCTCTGCTGTGGCCTTTCACTCATAATTAACCAGTTATCAAGCAACGTCTGAACACTGTGCAGAGTCAGGCCAGCTCCACCCACATCTGTACACTGTAAAAAGAATAATCAGTTTAATTAAATCAACTCACCTTTCACTATTAAAGGTCCAGTGTGTAACATTAAGTAGGATCTATTGTCAAAAATGGAATATAATATTCTTAGGTATGTTTTCATTAGTGTATATTCACCTGAATATAGGAATCGTCATGTTCTTGTTAATATTAGTTTACTAATTAGTTTACCAATTTGAACTGGTCTTGTAAAGGTGGGGACACATTTAAGGATTATTTTTGTAGGACAACACGGAATTGACACAATCATCATCAAAGATGTTGTTGTATTAATACTATATGAGCATTACTTTTAGAAGTGCTGAAATGAGTAGTCAAATAATCAATTAGTTAATCAACAGAAAGTGGCAACTCCAACATTTATAATGATTTATTATTTATTGAGCACATTCAGCTTCTCAAATGTGAGGATTTGAATATTCAGTGGGTTTTGGACTGTTTGTTGGACAAAACAAGAAATGTATTGATATTTCTTTCATATTTTATAGACTAAACGATTGAGTCACCAATCAACAAAAATGATGAACGGATTAAAAATAGTGTTTACTTGTAGTTCTACTTCCTGGTGTTCTTTGTATTTGGATCATTTCCCAGAAATATTATTATTTCAAAGAAGAAAGTTAACTCATATGCATCCATAGCCAGGAGGATCCAAATTAATTAAATTTCATTAGCTGCTCATGACGCGCAATCCTCCACATAGATGTCTGCATGTTTCCCAGAATTCATGACTGCATGGACTATGTGCAGACTGCACATGCAACAGGTCTTAAGGTCGCCATTGTTGCAGTGCGCATGCGTGGAAGTCCACCTCCGCTGTAGTGTAGAACGTGTGTACACTTACATCCACTGCTGCCATTTTGGAACATATCAGGGCTCTATGTGGCATGTTAAAACGTGTCCCAAATGAGTCACAGGGTCTCTCTAATCTAAATAAAATTATTTATTAATGAGCATTAGAAGTGCTGGGAGTTGGATTTTGTTAAATAGGGACAGGGCCAGTCTAGCTGTTTCCTATGTTTCCAGTCAAAGACACAAGATTGGCAAAATGTCAAACAATTAATTTTTAAGGGCCAGTGTGTAGGATTTAATGGCATCTAGTGATGACAATTCAGATTGCAACTAACTGAACACTGCTGGTGTCTGTATCTGATGACATGAGAATGAGAAGTGTTAAGGAAAAACTACAGTGGCTGCAAAACTCGCAAAAGGCCCTATGAACAGCCAGTGTTTGGTTTGTCTGTTCTGGGCTTTAGGTTCAACATGGCGGACTCCAAGGCGACCTGCGGCATCTGTAGATAAAAACAGCTGTAGATTAAAAACAGCTCATTCTACAGTAACATAAACACCACCATTGTTATATTCTGATGATTATACACTAATGAAAAGCTGTGAATATTATATTCTATTTCTGCCAATAGATCCTCCAAAATGTTACACACTGAAGGTTTAAAGGATCCAGTGTGTTATAACTTGGGACTATTTCTGCCACCTATAATAACATTGTAATTTCCAAGTAATGTGAGAACCTGGCGATATTCATTAAAAAGGCAAAAGTATTACAGTAATCTCAATTTAATTATGATTTTGACAGGTTTTTTAAAATTATTTGGATAAATGAAGTTAATGTAACTTGTAAAAAGTAACATTTTTCAATCTGGCTTTTAAATGTTTTTGGTAAAAATGTGTATTGATCATGCTATATCAACTATAACATGAAACCAACATGGAACCAACACCGATTTCCTTCTTCCTTCCTCATTCATTCCTCCTTGATGTTTTTTGCCAATTTGGACATAAAATAGATGTAAAATTGCATTCATAATGTCTTAAAAATGTATGTATGTATAAAAATGTAATAAGTCTTAAATTCAGCCTGCTAAAACCTGCATGAAAACGGGAAATCATTACAGTGAATTCTGAAAGGGAAGAACCACAAGCAGTCAGACAGATGGTAAAAAAATGTTTTTAAAAACCCAGAACCCCTGTGGTATTTGTACTGCTGGTGGTACGTGAGCTGCTTCTAATAGTACGTGAAGTAATATCTGAAATATACTTTTTGAACAAAATAAATAAAAACATACAGTGATATCAAAATACTAAAATATTTTGAATAAAAATACTATAATGTGGTGCAAAAAGTTTGAGAAACACTGATCTAAACCACTCTGATGGATGATCTGAATGGAACAGGACCTCAATTAGTATTATTGGTAAAACCCCTGTTTACCCTAAAATTGCATGTCAAAATGGCTGCTGGGAGAAATGTCTCTGATTTTACAGTTTTGTTTTGATGTGATCTTCTTTTAAACTTATTTTTATGTGATCTACAACAAACTACAAATCTAAGACCCAAGTTGTGATAAACCAGAATTCTCCTAAAAGCAAAAGACCACAAGTTAGAGATTTGGAAGAGAAAACACCTATAACCCAAGAGAATAACCCAAGTTTTAATAAACCGCAATTTTCCTTTTAACAAGTGGTGTCATTATACCAAGGCATGTACCAAACCAAGCCCTATGTGTGTGAGTGGGAGCAACCGCATCCGGAGGAGACACTACCACAGATATATCTCTTAAATCTACTCTGTGTGTGTGTGTGTG
>NW_023340246.1:2283329-2289485 GCF_004916995.1 Morone saxatilis
ACCACAGATATATCTCTTAAATCTACTCTGTGTGTGTGTGTGTGTGTGTGTGTGTTTGTGTGTGTGTGCGTGTGCATGCGTGCGGAAGCTTGTATATCACCGTCACCTGGAAGTAATAGTAGCCCTGCATTCCAACACTGATGTTAAGTGTTTCTCATTAGCGAGGGGAAAAAGTCCCTCACATTCTAAGAGTGGGCACGGCTGCAGCCCATCCCCAGGCTGAACACCTACTCCGTTCTCATGTACAGTGCTCGGCCTCCTCGACCTTCATCTAACAGCGCTACCATCCAAACGGCGAGTCACAGAGGGTGTGAATGTGATCTGTGAAAATCTGTGTATCTGTTGCTCAGTGATTGAGGGCATTTTGGTTCTGAAGTGCTGATTAAAAGCAGGCTGTACTTTGGAGAGACTGAACCGGAGGCCGATCTCAAAGATACATCCCAGTCTTTGATAAATGTGCTTGATGATTCATCGCTCCTCCTTTTTAATGATTTGATTTAAAGCAGGCCTGCGGGCAGAGACAGAGAGTGAATAGCGGCATGCGTCTGTTCTGTTCGTTTTGCAGGGGGGTCAGACTGTTGTTTGTGCGCGTTGATAAGACTTTTGTCTGTGCAGATTGCTGCCTCAGCACAGGCTGCAGCCACAGGGATGCCACTGGCTGACAGATGCAGCAGAAGCAGCATGTGTCTCGCAGAGTGGATGTTTAGTCTGCCAGCGCGCCACATGCTGAGCTCACACACTGCAAAAATAAATCCACAACAAGTCAGTTTTGTATTTGTCTTGTTTTTTATTTAAAGCAAATAAATATCTGTTGTAACAAGGCTGATTATTCCATTCTAAGAATATAATTCTCACTTTAACCTTCACTGTATGTGGAGAAGTTATCCCACACCCTTCATAGATTGATTCTCTTTATACTGCTTTCAGCACGACACTTTGGTTAAACAAATCAATCATTTGGTCGGCTTTTTTGAAGTTTTGTTGCTGACTCATTAGATGTTGATGATCATCTGTGTTTTTATCCAAGAGAACCATCATGCCATCAGTAGAGATGAACCCACATACTGCCTCAGTTGTACTGTATTGTCGGGACAAGCATTATTCACGCCAACTAAACTTTATTCTACATTAGAGTAAAGATCATACATTTTACAAATACCAAATATGGCAGGCTGAGTTAGAGCAGTTTCATGGTGCAGAACCAGAGGTGGCAAAAGTACACATACTCTTTACTCAAGTGAAAGTAGAAGTAGTGATTCAACGTCTTTACTCGAATAAAAATTAAAAAGTACAGTCTCTGGAATGTAAAAGCAAAAAGACACTTCTACCGACTGTTTCTGTGCAAAGCTAATTTAAACTTCAAATAGGGTCGAGTCTTCCTCTCTTGTCTGTTTTACCTTGTTACGTCATTGCGTCTTCTTCTATTCTTCTTTTTTGGTGATTTTGTAATGTATAAGAAATTAGGAAGTTGTGCAATGATGCAAAAAATAATAATTGATCATTGATCGTAAAATTGAAAGGTGACCAATTAGTGCATTAATTGATTAGTCATTTGAGAGAAAATATTTCAGTAATTATACTGATAATTAAACAAAAAAAGCAAAAATGTGAAACATTTACAGGTTCTAGCCTCTCAAAAATGACAAGCGTTTTTTTCTTTGTCTTCTGTCACAGTTCATAGTAACTTCTAGAGATGGTATGACTAGTCAAACATTTAATATGTTCGAAAAACCAGTAAAACGAAGATCAATTTTGTCAGTTTTAGAGGGTGTTTAATCCTGATATGAAATCCTTGATTTGGTAAGAGGACCTTGAGTTTGGAGTGTGCCAGTCCAGCCTCACACAGCTTCTGTCCTCAAAGGCTTGGACAGTGTTTACATGTCTACAGCCGCTCCTTTGATCGTCCTTTCGGCCAGTGGCTCCCAATTAATGACAAACGCATGTCGAGAATGTCTGACCCCTGGCTTCTGTAAACAGGACTGCCACTGCGTACGCTGCGTCAGATCAACAGTTTTTAAAGCAGGATTTAAGTGGCAACAGGAACTAGACCAAAATTCCAACTGAAAGCCCCCCAAGCCTTTGTCATTTCAACTACAAGGCATCGCTACAGCATCAGACAGAGCTGGATTCTTTAAGGGCCTGCTTGCTTTTAATGGCTCATTTGATTGATATCTAAATATGCCTCATCCATCACTGTTGACGGTCGTAGTGGTTATACTGATGTATCACATTTGTCTGGCAGTTATTTGAACCACATTGGCCTGTGTGTGGATATATAAAAATATTACATGTATTGCAAATGGAATAAAAATAAAAATTTAATTTCTCTGGAGGATCATTCATCTGTGTTTTGGGTTGTCACCTGTGCTTGTTTCCAGTTTGAACCAACATCCATTCATCCATTTTCTGCTGCTCACCGGGTTAGTTATGGTGGTAGCAAAGAAGCAAACTAGCCCCAATACCTTTCTACCTAGCTTCATTCTTCAGCTCCTTCTTTTATATCCCAAGCTGTTCCAGGCCAGATGGATTATATAAACCCTCCAGTGCATTCCTGGTCTAACCTGGTCTATTCAAAACCGGGGTCTGAGTGTCCTAGGACACTTTTCAGTTCAGCTGTCTTATTTTCGAAAATTAAGTTATGCATGTCTTCAGGTAGGTTTTTACACAAGAGAGTAAGATGGTAGTATGGGCATTAGGGATTCTTGAATCCAAGAGGTCGTTGTCAAATATGTGCTGTTTAAAATTACATTTTTAGTTGCATTTGGTTTGGGTAGTGATGCCACGAGTATCAAACTATCTGTGACTGTGCTGGTAATGGTGGCGATTCTTTCCCCAGTCCTCACTGCGGGGTCCATAATTAGCTAAAAGTAAAAGTGTGAATACATTGTACATTTGTTTTTTAGTCATCACCCCAGCCCTTTGCCTGAAAGTGATGCTAAACAGATCATTCGCCTGTCCCTGCGATTAAAGTCTGATTCATGCTGTTGTTAAATTACCCATGCCTGCAGCAGTTTACAGTGAAAACACAGCTGGAGTGAGCAATGGCTTCTAAGCTACAAATACTGTCTAAATTATCCCCAGAAAGTCTTTTTCTGGTTACATTTTTTTTTTAAGCAATAGTGCATAGATACATAATTGGAGCTGAAAAGTGAATGTAATTTCTCCCTCACGGCAGAGAACAGCAAATACTCTAACGATGATGAGATCAGATGGATGTCTTCATCATGATGAGGGGAGAGGGAAGCTGCCATAACTGTGACTGGCATTGTGTTGTTGTCTGTGAGTGGACACAGCAATAATCAGAACAGAAAGCAGATATATTTATCTTTTCATATAAAAGGAAGTGACCCTAGGTTTTCATTTCAACATTAACATGTTCAGTCTGACAGTTTCGTGTTTCATATCCTCCCACATGGACAAGTACACCAAGTATAAAAGAAAATACTGAGGCCATCTGATTTTTCCATTTCCAGCTCTGCATTGAGGTGAAGACAAGGAAGTAACAAGTATATTTAAGCCTGAAAAAACTAAGATGTGGTTTTAAGGGTTTCTCCCAGGAAATATGAAGGTTAATTTAATTTCATAAATAATATAATTTGACACGAGGATTGCTTCTGCAGTAATACATTACCATGTTGGCTAACTTGTTTTTTGCCTTCTCCAGCACAGTATTTGGAAAATGATCTATTATAAGGTTTTTTTTATAGATGTGTCTTGATGTTGGTTGCTGCTTTGGTTTGATAACCTTCTTCACATTTTCTGTATCAATCTGTTTGCGTTACCTTAGAATGAGCTGTTTTTATCTAAAGACCCCACGGGTTGCCTTACATAGAGGCTGCCATGTTTTCTACAGTAGCCCAGAACAGACAAACCAAACACTGGCTGTCCTGTCTCCTTTACAATTCCTGACCTTTTCTTACATCTCCTGGTATAACTAAGGTACCACTTTCTCTGTAAAAAGCCCCAAGATTGTATGGTATACCAGTGCTTAGTTGTGTGTATCATGAATTGTAACCCATAGTTATCCACAGCGCTGTATGAGGGCAGGCCCGTTGAAATGAAGATTAGAGTTGGCTGGTGCGGTGTGTGTGTTCGTCGGCCAGCTAGTTTTCTAGTGCTCGAGTTCTGTGGTCTAACAGTAGCTTCTGGGTCACGGCTTACAATGTCAGCCATTATATTGGTAGTATTCCCAAAATACTTTACCTTCGTCTTGCAAAGATGCACATTGTATGAGTTATGCTAATGTCCTTTATCCCCAAGAGATAAAATCTGAAATGTGCCCAAAAGCTGAATACGGTGAAGACAGTGAATCAAATGTTTGTGCGGCACAGTTCTACCTTTTCTGTTCCATCAGTATAGCTGTGAGAAACCAAACTGTAATGAACTATATGCAAGAATCAATGAATTCAGAATTGTAGAGGGTAAGCATCACAAATAGGGACAGGATTTCATAACATTACATCAAGTGTGAATCCAGTTCTGAATCCACTTATCAAATCTCAATCCTTTTTAGGTTTGTTCAGTGGGGATTTAAGACATCTTAGTTAAAAAAGTATGTGCTGCTTTTATTTCATTCAGTATAGTAGTATCAGAGAATCTTTTTCTCTTCTCTTGTGGTCTGTGCTAAAATAAAAACAACAAAGTGGAAATAATACGGTATTAACTTTTCTTACAAATATCAACCTACCTGCACGTTGCACATTGATGAGCTAAGAGAGATCGAGAAGAGCTTAATGAATCCGGATATTTTAGCTACTTGGACCTGGATCCACCCACAAGTTATGGTCTTTGCCAATTATGTTTTTCAGTCATATTGTGTTGATATTGCACAGTAAGAGCCACAAATGCCACCAAAAGACACAATTATATGTATATTCTCTAACTTTTCCCTCAATTAGGCCAGTCTGTCTGTGGATTCTGGGGTATATACAGTGACCTGGACTGTGGGAGTCTGAGACGACAACTGAGTAGGTTGATCTGATCCAGGTAGGTCCGAGCAGTGGGTGTCAGAGCTCCTGAGCAGGTCCATCTACTCTGTTTTTTCACTGGTTGCTGATAACCAGAGGAGAGGCCAGCTGGGGGGATCTGAGAGGGAAGGAAAGGCTCTGTGGCTGCTGGCCAGCTGGCAGCGTGCTAACCTTGGAGGGGTTGTTTTGGGTGTTGGAGGCAGCAGTTCCTGGATATCTGCTCCAGGCCACAGCGCTGCCCTGCTGCACCTGGTATTTTTACACCAACAGTGATTGTGGCAGCAATTCAGCACAGCACACAGCGTTGTTAGTATCGTTCTTTTAACAAAATGTGTGACAGTAAAGTGATGTAATAACAAGGATCTCACAGACCTGTTAAGCTGCTATCTATTGACAGATTTTTAGGGTTAGGGCTCCAGTAGTAATGTTGATACCACTTCCTTTTGGAGATTACTTTTTGGAAATTCTACACAGATTTCATTCTACAACCTTACTATGTTACCAATCATAAAGAAAGCCACACCCAAAGAGAATATTGTCCTGTGCTAATGGGCCAAGTTGGATGAAGCAGGTTACAATAAGCAGTGTACATAGGGATATCATCTATAGTCAGTGGGAAAGGTCAGAGCAAATAAAGGCAGTCTGTCTCTGTCTGTCTGACCTTCTCACCCACTGTGTCACCATAGAAACTAGGTGAGGAGACAGAAGTCAAGTTGGTCCAAGTAAGCCTGTCCAAATGGTCTGATACAAGGTTCAAAACACCACCCTTTTGTATGTGTAGCTCAAAAAATAGTAAGGTAATATAAATGTAGTTTTTAGGAATGGACACAGAACAAAAAGGACTGAAATAAATTACACCAATCCATAATTTTTTCAGCACTGATATACATATATATATACGTATATGTGTGTGTGTGTGTGTGTACCTGCAGACAGTAGTCCAGGGCGAAGTGTTGGTAACATTTGCGCGTGGCGAGCAGCAGATGACTCGCCCGCTCGGCGTCTCCCGCTTTGTGACGAGACACCTGAGCGTTCTTCACTGCCGCCGTCTCCAGATCCTCCCCGATACGGACAAACTCCCTCCTGGTCTCCACCAGCTGGGGCAGGAACCTCAGAGACACACATCACCTTCATCATCATCATCATCATCATCATCATCATCACCTTCATCATCATCATCACCTTCATC
>NW_023340246.1:2289585-2298989 GCF_004916995.1 Morone saxatilis
ATATATATATATATATATGATTGCTATTGGAGGTGATACTTAATAAGTAGATCAGGAATCAGCCAAACTCAAAAGGTCAAGATTAACAGTTTCTTCATTATTGTCATTGTAAAATTCAGTGTTTCCAATATCAGTTACATTCATTCAGTTATGGCAGGCCATCAACACAGTTTTTCAGTTGTTGAAAAAAAAGGATCCCAATATATTTTAAGTAGTGTGCTATGAAAGTATGTACTATTAATTTGAATTCCATCATGTACAGAGTAATTACGGAATACACCAAAGGGGCTACATTTCATAATTACTTGCCTTATCAACCCAATCCCATTGACCTCCACATATCCACATACTTAGTTCATGTTTTGACTTCATGATGAAACAACCTAGTTTGAAGCATATGGCTTTAACCCAGAGCTGCTGAACTGAGAGTAGCCAACTTCTCCATCAGAAATTTAGTGATTAAGAGCTTGGAGAGTGTCTCATTTTCTCATTTAACATCTGTTTCTTTTTGGCCGCTGCAGCGCTTCTTCATGCTGGTAGTGCTATGGAATCTGCTTTCAGTCTATCTGAGTGTTGGGAACAGCGGTGTTTGACTTCCAGGTTTTTGAGAAATAACAGACTTGCAGTTTTGTCACTGACCTCCTCTCTTATAAATACATACCATTCCATGAATGCTTTTATCCCATTTCAGCACCATAAGTGCATATTTTCAGCATGTAGAGCTGAACCCTGACCGTGACCATATTCTTTCCGTGAACTACTTGTTGGGCTACAGGACCAAGCTGCTCCTGTCACTCATACATGCACACCAAGATAAAAAAAATTGGTTAAATTGGCAGCAGCTTCCTAGAAAGGCCGATGCAAGTATCTGCATGCAATGCAATGTGCTCCTCTGCATTAGTTTCTGTTCAGAGGTTGTGTTTAGAGGCAAACAAACAGGATTAAAAATACAACTGATGAATACTGCACAAGACCGCTCTTGTTCTTTAGGTATTCTGTGTGTAGGCACTTACTATTGAGTGAATATTGAAGTTCCCACAGTCAGTGAAATAAGTTTTTTAGTAAAGACAGAGAAAGCTTGTGGATAAAAAACTCTCAAATTAAATGGGCTTATGAAAAAAAGGTTTTACGGACGTGCTGTGGCAGTTTTCCAATAAAAGAAGATTTGAAATTACCTTCTAATCAGGGATTGGTTTGTGGGTTAAGGATGGGTTCCAGTTCCATTTTGGATGCGATTCAACTTCAGTGACATATCTGGTTTCATTAAGTTGCCTTTGTTATTGAATCTTATATCCTTCTCTTTTCTATTAGCAAAAATCCAATAAAAAAAAAAAACATTCCGATACTCATTTAGCTACATCTCCAATTAGTTATTTTAGTTTAGTTATTATTTTGCCACTGATCCAATCTGAGCCATTTAATATTGAGTATCTGCTGATACCGAGTCCCAAAACAGGTGGATAGCTCTGCCTTGCGTTAAGAAAAAAACATCCTGCATCCAAGCTGTTCCTTGTTGTTTTTGTGAACAACAAAGTAGGCTCTGAAATAGCCCCCTCACTGTGATCTTTTTTGGTCTTGTCACTGTCTCCAGGGAATTTCTCTCTCTTAAAAAGGGTCTTGCAGAGTTTGTTGCTTCAGTGCAGCATCTGCTTGAAATACCTGAATGAACTGTATTCTGCTGAGTGATCTTTTGCACAGATTACAATAATAATCTAATAATTTAGACTTGCACTGGCGGTGGCGTGGTAAGTGTGCAGCTCTGAACCAGTGTCTATCTCTCCAAGCAGGAGCCACCAGTAAAACAAATGATCGGGTCAATATAGATCAATATAGCTGAAACCAATCAGTTAAAAAATCCTTGATTAGCCCTGATACTGAATTTTGAGATTGGATCTAGACATGCCTTTCAATATTACCTTTTGTTATTAAATGTCTAATACTAAACATAAATAGATTCAATAAAGGACTGTGCAGTATGACAGTATATATGGGCTTGCAGTGTATGAAAATCATCCCTATGGTCTCATTAGCAACATTTAAAACACAAGCTTTTGGAGCAAAATCAACTAATTTCAACGGAATAT
Source organism: Morone saxatilis (assembly GCF_004916995.1). Lineage (NCBI taxonomy): Eukaryota > Metazoa > Chordata > Actinopteri > Moronidae > Morone > Morone saxatilis. Next base: position 2,291,670 of record NW_023340246.1, read on the forward strand.
CTGCAATCAGTATTTATTTTGAACATTCCTATGGCTACTTATTACAGTAGTCAGCAAACAGGGGTCAATGCTCTGGGGTCCGTGAATGTGCTCAGTTTCACATGGAATCTGCATATTAGATTTTGAGATTTCTTTTAAGTTTGACCCAAAGTTGGAACAAGAAGAAAGGCCAGGGGGTCACTAAAAACATTAGGAATCACCTATGAATACCATAGCAATCTGGCATGTACTTGTCATAATCTCTTGTTCTGGGCCTTAAGTGTTAGACGGACAAACAGACATCACCACCTGAAGGTCCCTCCACTTGTGTGTCAAATGTGTGAAAATTACCTTTAAGGCTAGATGAGTTTCCCATGTTTAATGAGTCAGACTAGGGGTGGTAATACTGACGCTGAGTTATGACGCTGAGGAAAAATTGGTTTTAGATGAGGCCTTTTGTTCTCCTCTCTTGTTGGCTATAGACACACTGTAGGCCACTCCTCCTCCCACAGGATATAGGATCATTTATTCAATCAAATATGTGGTGTGTCTGTCTTGTTACAGCCAGTGTTATCATTCTGAGACACAATAAGTCTCCACTGCATGTTGTCCGTCAGCTTTTCATTATGTTCATGGCACCTGGCTGCAGTGATTCACACAGTGTGTAATTGGCATGATGTTTCCTGCAGCAGTCATACAGTTTTTGTGTGTATTTGTGTGGACATTTGGTAATCCTCCCAAGCCCCACACCGAATGCCAAATGTAGTATTGGCCTGCAGTCTGATTTGGAAATAATGGATGTAGAGTATGAGGGTAGACTCATTTGAATATAGATTTCAGGGAAGCATGGAGTGTAAGATTACAATTTGGATGGTACTCACGGATGAAATCATTCTGTCACTTTGCTGCTGTAGTTCCTCATATTTTTAAACTGAAATATCGAAACAACAAGAAAGGTGTTGGCTGTAATTTTATTCACAGATCCCTGATCAAAGTTGCAATAAGTGATAGCAACAATGTCCTGAGTTATGACGCTCATAAAGGATCAGTGTGTAGGATTTAGTGTCAGGATTTAACAGTTACAGATTGCAACCAACTGAATACAGGTCAACCTGCAAAGCATGTAGGAGAAACTAAGACTCGCTAAGAACCCAAAAAAGCCCTATCTACAGCCAGTGTTTTGGTTTGTCCGTTCTGGGCTGCAGTAGAAACATGGCAGTTCAGTGTATCATCTTGCTCACAGTATGGCACTATATCAAATCGTAACCCCTGTTTTCGTGATATAAAACACCTATAATTGAGTGACTGGTTTGCTGTTGTTATAGGTGAATGACTAGAACAGATGTAATAATGTAACAGTTACATTTAATTTTGAGAGACAGTAACATGTTCCTGTAACCCTGTACAATAGATGTGTCAGTTGATTTTGTGACATGGTAGCTGTAGCCTAAATGACAGTGACAGTGGTGTTCTGTCTACCTGCTGATCACATCATGCCACTGACAATGAGATAGAAAAAGTCCTTACAGGAGTCCTGCTTCTATTGCAAACGAATCAAAACAAATTTGTTATCTGTTTGTCAATATGATGATGCAAATTCATCATTTAAATTTTGTGATAAGGTACAGTGACTTTGTTTGGGAAATGAGTCTGTTTTTGCATGTTAGTTTTGTGTCAGTATAATCTGACCAAACACACTGATGACTTGGCCCTGCCTTTTTGTTTTAGACATCAATTTCAACTGGTTCTCTCCCAAGCCCCACAATTTGTATCATATTAAATAGGATTCAAATAAATGGATTTTTGGCTTTAAACATCCAGTTTATTTGGATTGAGTTATTATGTCAATGCTTAAGAGTGATGTTCAATGGCAGCATTTTTTCAAGGTTTAAGGACTGAAATCTTGCATCCTGAGTTTGCATCCCATCTCATACTATAAGTCAGCAATAACATTTCTGATATCAGAATTTGATCACTTGTTTAAAATGTTGATAAAAGGGACGCCCGGTTAGCTCAGTGGGTAGAGCTGGTGACCCATGTACTGAGGCTGAGTCCTTGCTGCAGCGCCTGTCTGTCGAAAAAAATATACTTTAAAATGTTGATAAAACGTAGTTGCAATTCTCTTAAAGTATGGGTTCACATATGAACATTGAAACAGGTTTTACTTGCTGTAATAATTTCCCCCTTCTCCCTGGTGTTTCTTTGCTAAGGTGGGCTTGGTAAAGGAATAGTAACAAAAAGTTTCTTAATGGCCAGTATAAACAGGAGGAATGCAAAATGCATATCAATGACCTTTGATAAGGGTTATGTAAACAGCATAGTCCATTTGGATTTTCCTAAATAGGGCTTATTCCAAATGGAGCATTTTCCGATTAAGTCATGTGGGATGTGCTGATATTATTCGGGTTCTAGGAGCATTCTTCGGACATGTATACAGCGCAATGGGAAATATTACTGTCAGCTCTGTGTTCTAAACAAACCAACAGTTTACAAGGCTCTAGTAGAGATGGATGTACAAAAGAAAAGCCCATGGAAGAAGAGACACCACAACTTCAGTTGTAGTTTCCCTATCAGTCTTGTTGGAGTGTTTTTGTACACTGACTGGCATAAGAACACCGGGCCAAAATTAATTTCCCTGTTTATCTTTTCTGTATCTGAAATTGTGCTGCAACTAGCAATTTTTTCATTGTTGATTCATCTATGGGTTTTATTTTATTTTATGGGCAGAAAATAGTGAAAGTAGTGAAAAATACAGTTAAAAACACATCACAAGGCACACTGGTATTTTTTTTAATGTTAAAGTTTTGTGGATTGTTTCTCAAGATTTAACAGATGGAGGTCATGACTGACAACATGTTGTATACTCCAAAGGGTGGTGATTGACTCATAGCATGCTCCATTATGAAGGGATAGGCTGTTTATGAGCCAGGGCAGGTTCATTATATGCTTTCATTGTGGTTTGCATTAAATGCATTTAAGTGAAACTGTCAATATTCTCTTAAACAATTCTCTTATTGCTATTGATGAAGTGATTATTGCCAATAGATTTTGCTATTGTGCCATTGCCCATGCCTAGATGGCCATCATAAGTTTGTAGAGTATAAGTCAAGATATTCACAATCATTTAAATGCTATAAAATACAGACACACTGCAAATAAGAAGCTGCTGAACCAATAAATGTTTGGCATGTTTGGCATTTTCTGTTTTGGATTGGTCGGTGTATATTTGGATTAACTCTATAAAAAGATGATTTCTTTCCAGGTATTGTCCAAATCGTAATTTTGGTTGCTTTATCACCTGAGGTATCATGTTTGATGGATTTGTAGTGACACCCCATTCTATATTCTTCACAGATTTCCTCACACTGGGGACAAACCTTGTTTCCTTCTGTTGACTGAGTACGCTAATAAGAATGCATCAATGCACAGTAACAAGTTTTGGTGCGTTTAGCTCAAATAACTAACTGCGGTAACTTCCTAAACCCCTCTATAGAATTCCTCTCGCTGAAGATAAGAAGTGATGCTGTAGTGCACAATGAGCACATTATGTCCCGTCACGCTTGTAATTCCCTTTGACGGATAGAAGAAAATTCTTCGTTACGTGACACACATGCACTGTTACCCATGCCTGGATTTAATCCCACGTCTGGAGCTACTTTTTCTGCATTGGGTTTATGGGAAACAGGTTGAACATGTGCCCCCTTGCTCCACAGATCAGAACTCAGTGAATTGACTGGAATTAAACAGTTAATCTCAATTGGACTTTTTCATCCTTGACAAGACCTATTGGACCCCTTTCTGTTGTACTTCATGAGGGGCTAATTGTGAGCCCCGTACGACTGGGAATGTGAGCTCTCCCCCCTTCTAGCTCTAGGGCATATGTACATACTCTCTGTGGAATGCCGGAAAGGCATTGTTGTCTTCTTTTGAAAAGTCTTCCAATGTCTATGAATGTTATGTTCCCAAGCCCTCTGCATAGTGTAACTCACAGTCCACTAATTGCTGGAGTTGGGAGTTTTTAACGAAAGAATGGCAAGGATGTGGTCACACTTGCTTGGGATTTGTCTGCAGGGATAAAGGCATCAGTGGGCACGTGAACAATGTTGAAGAGGGATACAAAAGGACTAGCTATGAATCAGGAACCATTACTAAATACCATGGCTTCTGAGCTGAGAGTCATTCAGTTTGTTAAGGAAAGTCCACACAGTCACACACACATACAACTATAGAAGTTGGCCAAGTGTGAAGGAGAAACCATGGTGGCCACAAACTCATGGAAGGCCCTGTCTATTGCCAGTGTTTGGTTTATCCGTTCTCGGCTACTGTATTCATATTAAGGTAACAAATTAATTTGAATGAAAACATACCTATGAATATTATATTCCATTTTTGACAATATGTCCTCCTAGAAGGAGTTGCATTTTGGATTGGACAACATAGATGGAAAATGTCTTCACGAAGAGTATCATGAATAATTTGATGAATAGTTTATGAAGTCTGCAATGTCTCATTATAAAAAGAGTACCTGTCAGTCTTTTTGTAGCCCCAGTTAGGTACTTTCAGAATTGTAAACAGTAAATTTGGCCTTGATGTTTACACTGTTATCACAGAAATGTATGTGTTGCTAGTATTGCGATACTGTAGTTCAGGCAGGGATGTCATGTGTTTGCTTTACCGTCTAGTCATTCATGTCCACGATCCGTCTTATTCATTTAGCCAGTCCATATAATCTGTTGGGCACTCATTTATTCTAACTGTCCTGACCAGTGCCTAAAATTTGCCAGTACTCACCAGTCCTGTGTACCAGTACTTCTGATCTTCATACTTACGTCTGGTGAGTATGGCCGTACACAACTGAGGTCACCAAGGTCCGGACCTCTGTATTTTCCAAAGGGGTATACTTCTATACTAACTTTCCTTTGATACGTACCCGTAAACACTCCCCTTGGAAGTTCAGTTTTTCATCCTATGTACTTTTAAAACCCTGCATACCGCAATCCTGGTAAGGTACTCCAAAAGCAGCAAAAAGAAAACAAATTGAAAATGTCCTTGTTAAACAGTTAAGTGTTGTGGTCATGTTGTGTTTGGGTCTGGGGTTGAGCTGAAATAGAGTACTGGCACCTTTTTTGGTCCAATGGAGTCACTGGTCCTGAAATAAATGTAGAGTTGGTATTTCTGCCACAACCTCACCTACTTCCAAGGTGCAGTAGGTGTTAGTAGACAAATAGCAAAGCTAATGAAAACTAGTGTGTTTTGGCTGTGTCATCCATCACAAGACCTTTACTTTGCACATTACAGCATTACTTTAGACTCTCCCAACTCTATAACCTAATAACTCTATACCTTTGACTCTATGTCCTGCTAAAAGGATATGACAACTAGTTTCTTTACTCATGATGTGCTGATCCAGTTCATTTGTTAGTTTTGGGGTGTTTTTTTGTTTTTGTTTTTTCTATTATCTGTTATCTGTTTGTCCTGTGTTCTTTTTTCTTCTTGAAAAGCAATAAACATATATAAAAAAAAGGATATGACAACTAGCTGGATCCGATTAATCGATTGTTTACCAGTTGGTTAGGTATTTGGTTTTCAGTTTTGGGATTCAACTATTTGCACACACATGTCTGTCTCTCACAGAACACATCCGCACACACGCCTGCTTGCCACCTCTTTTGGTTTCTCTCTCGCTGTAACTTACAGAGACAGACACAAAACTTGCCAAAAAACAGCAACTTGCAATTTTTTCACACACAATTTCATTTTCACAACAGCAGGTGAGCAGCATATTGAGTCTGTCTCTCTCTCTCTTATAATCCACCAACAGGGAACTGGCTCTGTTCCAGTTCAAGCACCTAGTTTTGATCCATTCAGAGCATTTTGACAAAACATGTAAAGTTGCTTCCCAGATGGAACAAACAACAAAATAGCAGGTTTTCCTTGGGAACCAAAGTAGGCGTATCACATTCTACAGCATTGTGCAGCGCCCTCTGTTGATGATGCATCCAATTACAAAGGTTCTACTCAACATTGGTGGAAACGTGGGCTTGTTCGCTAGATAGCACCAAGGTTCAAAGAATCTTGAACTGGTTGTGCATGCGCGAAACATGGATTTTGACTAATTACAGTTTTATTTTGGCTTATATAAAGTATGATAGAGGGTTTCAGGTCAGATTTGAATGAGAGAGTAGAGATGCAGCATAGGTCCAGGCTGAATTAAAGCACAGGCTGCTACAGTTGGTTGGTATGCGACAAAGCGAGCTGAGCATCCCACAAGCTGTTACATCATCTTCTGAAATCTATGATGCAGCTTTCCTTGAGTTATTTAGAGCTTTTTGTCATTGTTTTAGAGAACCGTAATTTGCAATGCCTTTTTAAAATACCACAATGACTCTGTACCCGTATTCACACAGCCCCTTTCTTTCTATTATCCAAGCTCTCACAGCCTTAAATAGCTCACTACTTATTAGTTACATCATATCCAGTGTATCTGAAGAAATGATCGAGGACATTTTGATGACCGGCAGTGAACTAATCAGGCTGTGTGTGAGGAGAAAAGACGCTTTATCTCAAACTAATTTTGTTTTTGCGTCTCTTTTCTTGTCGAGAATAAAAGGTCTCTGTGTTTCCCCAGTGATAGGAGCCTTCACTGGTTACACAGTCATCTCATGTAAATGGGGAATTCAGTTACAAGTGACAACAGTGTTGGCTGAGAGTCCCTGGCTTGTGCGTCAGCAGCATCTTTGGAAGAAAAAAAGGCAACTTAAAACAGCAGAAACTGCCCGAGGCTGTCACAGCTGCTCATCCCATTCAACAGAAAGTCTAGCCTACATTTTCTCATTTTGGTCTTCATATGTTCTACAGCACCTGTCAAATCTATATCAAGAGATGCTGTTATGTCGCCATTATTTCTTGATTTAGTAGTGTGTGTTTGTTGTAACTATGGCAACAGTATTCAGCCTTTTTACATGGGCTTGCTATATTCAAATATTGAACTTCATCACCTGTTCATACATTATGCAAATCACACAGCTGTAGTGAGTGATGTCATATCAGTGGTTTTGCATTTTTAGTCTATTCACTGCAAATCACTTTACATCATGATTTTTGAAGTATGTGTAGAGAGAATAAACTGCAAAAAGAGAGAGAGAGACAGACAAACAGACAGACAGGTGCACAGCAACAACAGTAGCAACAACTACATTAATAGTAGTGACTGATGATGATGAACATGAAGAAGACGACGGTATCACAGATTATAAGTTTGTTCATTATTATTAATATATTTATTACTACAGTACTATTATTACTATTTCACTGCTTCTTGTCCCCCCATCGTTTGTTCGG
>NW_023340246.1:2299089-2311374 GCF_004916995.1 Morone saxatilis
CCCCCCCCCCAAAAAAAAAAAAAACCACCACCACTTTGTACCCCCTCTGCCGTAACTTGTGCCTCCTCCTGCCTCTGCTCTGGAGGATCCCTGTGACCTAGATTCAGCCGGAGTTTACTGCCGGCTCCAGCCCGGGCTGTTTGCACTCTGCCGCCAGCGCCAAATCCACGCTGCGCACATCAGCTCTCTGACCCACATCTCCATGGCAACAGCTCCACAATGCCCTGACGATGCAGCAGTGGCAGCGGCTGGCCAAGAGGAGAGAGAAGTGTAGGGCTCCCTGACCTGCGGAGTAGCAAATGGTTGGGGCTGTAACCCCCCCCGCCTCCACTATCACTCCCCATTCACTGGCCTGCATGTTGATGAGGGGATTACCAAACACACATATGAAGATGTAATGTCTCTATGGTGTTTGTTTTTCCCAGTTTTAGTGTAGACTATTATCTTCTCGTTTCTGGTGATAGGACTGATAGTCTGTGTCTCCTTTAAACCACACTGATGACTCCCGTTGCTCCTCCCATCCTGTGCCATATGCTCCCATAATTCACTGCCAGTTGCTTTTTTTTCACCCCACGTGTTGAGTTGCTCTGTCAGTAGTCTGCTCCCTTTCTCCATCTTGATTATTGTTCATGTTCAAGGCAAACCACACTCAAGAATATCACATTTTAAAACAGACTCTTGATTCTGATGTTTATTCAGAGGCAGGAACTGAACAGTGACAGTAACAGGTTTTGCTGCTAGCTACAGCAGTTTTTCACAACTCACACAAAGGGAAGCAGGCAGTTTGTGTTCGGCTCGCACAACAAAGTTGGCCCATATCGGTGTCCCAGCCTCTTGCCAACAGAACTCCCTGGAATAAGACTGGCCCCGCTCGATTTTATCACAATAACACACTGTCACTTCACATTTACGCTGGGTGAAACCTACCCTACCAACTGCCACCACCTGGCTCAGATAACAGCGGTGACAATCAGCACTCTGTCTATGTGTCTCTGGGTACCTGCTGGGGCAGTTTGTAACATGGCTAATAGCCACACGGTGACTTTCCAGGCAGACTCCCAGGACAGGCAGATCCCACCCTAATATTCTGTAAACCTAAGAGACTGTTGGCCTGAAGCTGTTGTACTCACTGGAGAAATAATAGCTTTGACAGTTAAGTCTACATAGTGCAAGTGCAGACATCCAGGACTGAAAACTATGTGATGTGGGATCACACTTTCTTTTAACTGGTCCCCTTGTAACCTGAAGCAGGATCACAGACAAACCCATGTTTTCTATCAGAGTAATTGAGTCAAAATTCTCATCCGTTCAAACTGGCCGACCGTGCTCATATCCTGCGTTTAACATGCATGAACACAGGTTCAAATAATAACAACAGGATTATTACAGGATTATTTTTTTAATGACTTCCAGCCTTCTTGTTGGCAAAGTACATGCTTCCCAATCTCAGTCCCCATTTATGTGTCTCATATCCAGATAAAGTCCAGATCATTTTAGTATCACTTGACGGGAGGGGGCAGCTTTGATATGCGTTCCAGGGAGTCCAGTTGAAGCACCAGATTAATGCGTTTAAAGGCTTATCAGATGCCAAAACAATGCACAAAGGTTTATAAAAGTCACAGACAGTATTTTTCAAATCTAGAAAGTCATGACTGTAAATATTTTTTTGCTTATTGCAGTGGAAGTCTTTCTCAGAAGGATCCCTTGCTCTTTTTAACAAATTTTACATCCAGAAACGTCCTATTTGCTAGTCACAATTTTATGCTCGAATGAATTCCAGATTGTGTCCTTAAAAGAAATAAAGTGGCCGGAGGGCAGAGTGGTCAAAATGTTTACCCACAAATTTCAGCAATAAAGAGCTGTTAATGTGATACAGTCTGCCTGTACTGGCTGACAACATGAGTGCAGCTGTTTGCTTCAGTCAATGTGTGAAAAAAGATTCTTCGCACTCTTACTTACTCTAATACTGAATTCCTCCAGCCCTCTACCAGTTCACACCTGTTTTTTCCCATGCACATTAACTTGAGAAATCACAATGAGTCAATATGAGCTCAACAAATCAATGACACTCTCACAGACATTACCCTCTCCTTGGCCTTGGGGTCATCGGTCTGATATTCCATCTCCGACACCTTTCTGTGCCCTAAACAAGTTTTTCCAGTTTGTCAGCCTTATTCCATGGCAACCAGAGAAATAAAAGGTCCACAAAACAAAGACTCCAGAAAAAATAATGTGTTGAGTAGAAATCTCCTCCCAGTGAATGCAACTAAATGCCTTTGTTGCATTGGAACCCCTGTAGAGAGTTATTACCTACTCCATTTTCAGTATAACCTGAAACTGATCCAAGACTTTCAAGAAGATTTTTGTCTTATTTTTATCTGCTACACAAGTTTTCACTAGTTTTAGGATAATTCCAGTTTGAAACAATTTCCTAATTTTGAAGGTTATCATAACAATGTACTCACTGTATTTGCAGAACATGGGAATATAATTTTATTAGTAAGTTCAGGCTAACCTGTTGATTTGTTTTATCTGTATCTGATTGTATGACTAATGAGCAAATGTTTGCCTTGCGTTACTCGCAGGATCATTTGTGTTTACTTTTGTTTCTCAAGTAAATATTCACCCTTAAGTCTGGTTTATTGCTGTGGTATGAGCCCAAAATAAACAGATTTTGCTGTGATTTAATTGCAATAAATGGATGAAAAGGATGCCAAGATAACTACATCATGATGGTGAATTGTAAAAAGTTTGAAACAAAAATGGAAATTTTTAATTTGGGTTATAGTAGTTTGTACGAACTGTCATCTGGACGCATCCAAAGGCAAAATTGTCTTCCAAATGGATCCAAACTAGCCAGGATGAAAAAACTGCCTCAGAGGTGAGATGCAATGAATCGTTCAAATTAGAAAAATGGCGCACACTTTTGGACAGTCTCTTTTCAGGAGTATTTGTGGTGTTGTAATTGGTTGTACACAAAAAGTGATGGATATAGTTGAAAGAGAAGTCCAGCCCGGTTTGCTAAAGTGAAAGAGCTTGCATTGTAGGTTTTGGAATGACCCTCCTCAACTCCGAAGGTAGAAAGGTATTTGGAGAGGAAATTTCAGATGTTTTGCAAAGGTCTTACAAGCTCTTACTTTGAAGCAGTCTTCCTTTTTTTACTCTTCTACTGATCCCCCAACCCCTCCAAGGCCCCAGTTCCCAGAACCTCTAAGCCTCATAATAAATCCAGACTCGTCAATTGTAGTCCAGCTGTTGGGTACGAGTCGTGCCATGATCACAGACTGATGTGTGAGTTGATGTGAGCACAGGCTGGGGGTAGAGCACACCACTTCCACACACAATTAACCACCCAAAAGCCCCTGAAGTGTCTAATCCTTTCCCACCATTGTCCACATATTCCTGTGACGACCAATGACAACCATCATTCATATGATTCCAATTTTCGTTGCTAGTGCTGTAGTTGAGAGTTGTGTTGACCACTCTGGTTTGGTTTCCCTAGTAGTGCTGTTTGTGCCATAGAAAATGCTGGCCTCCTTCACCCCGTGCTGTTATTCAAACGGTTAGAGCCTTGTCTTGATGTGACTCACAAAAGCAGCTTTGATAGTAGCCATCTTCTGCCAGACTCTGTTCTCTTTTTAACAGGTTTTTGACTAACCTTAGTGCCTCTGTTGCCAGTGCCCAGACTTCCAAACAATCTACAATCAGCCGTCTTTGTTTTGCCAAGTTGTGCCCTTTTAGAGGAAGTTTCAAGTATTTGTCGACCAGTGTCACTGTTCAATTTAACAGCCTATAATACACAGTGTGTCCATATAGATGAGCTCATTGTTTGGTTTTGGATTAGCCTACTCACATCTTTTTCCAAATGGATGATTTTGACCAAACAGGAGCTTGTCACATTGGATCACCGCCCAAGATCACAGAAGGCTGTATTAAAACATTGAACAGAGTTATTTTCAGCACAATTCATGAATTATTTCTGCAGCTGTCTGACTTCTTCCTTTTTTTCATCTCAGACAAAACATTTGCTGTTGTCTGCTTGTAGCTGAACACAATCTTTTCCTACCAGGCAGACGTGTCAGACTGCTTCTCGGCTTCTGTTGAGAGATATGTGTGAAAAAGTGAGAGGCGAAATAAATCAATGGGAGAGCTTGATCTGTCAGTCGTAATGGCTCCAGCATTGTTTAGTTTTGTCCTGCACCATCACTGCCTTCAGTGGTGCAAAGTTAATTTGAAGAGGCATTTGGCAGATGGCTGCCTTCTCTTCATGAAAGGATGTGAATAGGGATATTTTTCCCCTTTCCTTTCTCTTCTTGTGATCTCTCCACAAGGCACCAGAGACCAAGGAGGAAGCAAGTGACACAGAAGAGACAGAAACACAAGGTATTAGGAAGTCCTATAAACTTTCATGGTGGGTGAACTTGTATTTGTCCCTCTACCCGTGCTGTGGCTTGTGAACAGAACTATTTATCTTTGGTCTACCCTGTTTGGGAGTAGTTACTGAAGGTGTCTCCGCTATAAAAGGTACTTTAGCTCAATTATTTCTGACTATCATACATGCATCCTTTTCATCTTTTAGAATCAGAAGACATGGGACCTGAAGGGCCCTGACGCAGCCCAATTCAGCTTCAATGAACTACAGCTAAAAGACTGAAGCACTGCTACATTCTTTATCTTTATTACTGTTAAAAGTTTTAAAAGTTATGTTTGTACGCACCACAAAGACCAGAGCCATCTGGATGCCAACATAAATGTACATTCTGTCCGTTCATGAGAGGAAATAGAGGTCTGTATTGCTAATCATAAAAGTAGACAACCCAGATTTAATTGCGTCTATTGGTGTAGTTAGAGATCCCTCCCTTCTCCGCTTCTGTAAGTCCAATTTTCCCTCTCCCTTTAGCTCTCTTACTGTTCACAAAGTCCTGAGAAAAATATATCTGTCTTTTTAGCTGCTAAATGCTCCACTATGTCCACCAGCTAGTTGCTAACTGTGTATGAACAGGTGTACAGTGGGTTTATCAGAGGTTTATGCTGAAAACAGCTACCTGTTCTAGTTGGAAATATGGTTGAGCTCTGAGAGTGAACCAAACTCTCAGTTGACTGGCTGGAAAACAAAACAAAACAAAACAAAACAATGAGCTAAAAGTGGCCAAAAAGCTCCGTAGGGTCAAAATATTGACTCAGCAACTGATAAAGGCTGACTAGAACAGTGTCAAAATGCAAAAACTACATGACCAAAGGACACACATGGCCAAACAGTGCCCAGTGTCCAACTGTCTGGCTCTGTGAATCAAGTCAAAAAGGATGATGATGGCAGATGCCTCTTAATTCTATTGGTTCTCCCAAGGCTTGGCATTTTGCACCTTTTTTTTATCATCAACCACCACTGCTAATGGCTGTTTTGTTTTACAACTTTAAGGTCTTAAGCTTTTTGTGAATAGTGTGACGACCCACTCCACCTAGTCGCTTGTTCTGGTTTGTGTCTGTCATTCTTTCGCCGCGCAGCGTACGATCTCTAAGCTCGGCGCATCGCGGACGGTCGCAGCACACGCGGACACAGCCCTGCGAAGTCTGCTGCCATGCGCCTTTAAAAACCCTCTGGGAGCTCAGTGCTCTCTCTCTCCTCCCTGAGACAACAGTCTGGTTTTTGGGTTTGATGGTTTTATTGTGTTGCTGCATCTTACTTACAACACAGAACTCATAACTTCTCCACTCATTGCACTCACTTCACACTACTGATCCTACTGATTTCACGATAATGCGTTAGTTTAGTTTAAGTATTCTTTCCTTAATAAACTAAGTTTGGTTAATTGCTTTGTCTGTGTGGCGTCCTCCCTCCTTCTTTGTCACGTAATACATGTATACATTTGTCTGGTGTTTGTATGCATTGTTTAAAAAATACTTCCAATACAGACGAGTGAAGGAAAGTGTGTGTTTTTCCTCATCCTTATCCCGTTACTATTCCCCTTTTTAAGGGCACAGCATATACACCGTTGCCCATAAAGTTGGAATAATTTAGTTTTTTTTGGCCTTTATTGATAGAAACAGCCGAAGATTGACAGGAAAGGGGGGCAGAGAGAGAAGGGATGACGCACAGAAAAGGGCCGCAGGTCAGATTCAAACCCGGGCCGCTGCAGCAACTCCGTACATGGTCACCAGCTCTACTGACTGAGCTAACCGGGCGCCCTTGAATACACAGTTTGCAAATGTTAATTATGGTTTAATTTTCACTGTGGTATGTTTGGAAGAGATTGAGAAGAGGTAAAAAATATTTTATTCCAACTTTATGGGCAACAGTGTAGTTACTCTAGATGGTATTACCCTGGCCTCCAGTTGGGGATGGCTCAGGTAAGAACCAAAACAGTGACCTTTGATCAATCACAGCTCAGTAGCCACTGTACAGTACAGCGAGGGTAGTTCGTAGTAGAACGTGCACTGTAAACCCGAATAAGTTCAGAATACTCAAAACTTTTGTGGAAACCAATTACCTCAAAGTTTTTGAGTAAGTTACAATATTTAAGTTTGGAGTACTTAAATTTTTTAAATCATTTACACTCAAATAGTTTGTTAATTTGTTTTAATTTGTATATATTTTTTTATTTCTTTGTAATGACTTGTTCTGATGCTATGGTACTTAATTGATCAACATCTTTGAACTCAAAAAATTTACTGGTTAGTAACCAAAAAGATAATTTTACACAGCTCATAAACTACTATTTTTAAAGTACAGAATACTCAAACTTCTTCACACAACAAATGTAGAATATTTCAGTGGTTTTATTCAGATGTTTTTTTCTCCAAACCACTTTGGACACAGCAACAGAACTGTAAGCATACAAACACATTCAAACATCTGTATGGGTGTGTGCATAAATCTTTGCAAACATGTGTATTACAGATAAGAACAAGAGCACCAGGATCTTCAGTGCTCAATATCAAAAAGTATGACATCTTAAATCGTTTATCCATGGCCATCCAACTTCCAAATAACGCGATAAAAGATTTGAATTTTGATTAAACAATAAGGATACCAAAAAATAAAGACTTCAAGTCTATACCATTTGTAAAGACAGGCCAACAAATGCACAATCTGAAAATGTAAACAACCCGTTTGGTTGGAGGAAACCTTGCATATCATGAAAAAGAACTGTAAACACATATACATCCACACATACATTATATAAAAACAGGTTTGTATGGTTATGTGTAAAACACCGCAAATGTTTAAATGTTTGTATCTCAGTGATAAAAGCGTTGGGAACTTGTGCTCAGTGTAAAGGTATGGCCTTTCAAAACAGCATCAAAAGTTATTTTACATCTATGGCCATTCTACTTCAAAAACATAACTTAAGGAAATAAATAATTTTAAATGAATAAAAAATAAATTAAATAAATAACCAAAAAGGAAATGTAAAGATATAAAATCTACGCCTTTTGAAAAGAGAGGCCAACAAAAACTCAGTTTTTCTCTATGTAAACGAATCAAACACACCCTTTTGGTCCATCGTCTTTCTCCTGCACTCACCCTGGTGCATTTTGGGAAATTAGTATGTATCTATTTTGAGTGTTACTAAGACACATGCACACGCGCACACACACACGCACACGCACACGCACACACACACACTCTTCCAGAGCTTTAAACCCCATTTTCATTTTCCCTAAAGCAGAAATGAAAATCCTGTTTAATAAGGCGCATCTTGCATAGAATTTGGACAAAGTCCATTTTACCTTTATTCAACTCACCTCAATTTCATAATACTGTAGGATGTCTCGCAGTGCTCCTGCCACCCTTCTAGTAAGAGCTGCCTTCTGTCTGTAAAGTCCTATGAGCTGTGAAATGTGCCGATCTAGTTCAGCATAAAACTGGTTCCGTAAATTTACGTTGGTGATCCTGTGGAACTCAGCACAGACCTACAAAATAACAATGACACACAAAGTATGTGAAAGACTATGAGTAAAACAACATCTCTTTATCCCTTTAAACATAGAAAACTGCATTATCGGCCTCACCAAAGCAAAGACAATAATCATCAACATTAAATTTAATGGATACATCTTTAAATTAAAAATGAACATAAACATTACCTTGTTTGCCAAGGATGCCTTGTGCTGGGTACCAACTTCAGCCTACAGGGAAAGACAAATAATTAGTATGGAGGTAGAAGAAGTGTGTGTCATGAAAAGGACAATTCCAGGCAAATTCAACCTGGGGCTATAGTTTACTAATATTTTAGGTCTTATGCAGTGGTTATGTCTGTCCCCGCATCGCCACAGCAGCATATAATGGGAGATTTTAGGCCATTTCCATCCCACAAAACCGCATTTTTTTTACATAGACAACGTCAGATGGCTTCAAACATACATCAAGGGGGTTTGTTTACTTCAAGAAAGCGGGCATGTTTGGAAACGGAGCTGAAATAGAAAGTACAGTTGACCCTGGTATGTTTACAGGTCGTCTGAAGCTCCCGTTTTTTTTAATCAACGGAAGGAATATAGTATACCCCCCCACACACCTTCTTCTTACTTCGAGAGGGAGGGGGAGGAGGCTTTACCGGATCATACTGGCTTATTTTCGACCAAATGTTAACATTACCAGCAGAAACACATTTATAAAGAATAACAATACCGTCGACTGAAATTATTTATCGTCATTATGATTATTGCACTCAGTTCACGCAACACGTCCTCACCAAAGACCGGTAACTGTGACCGCGTGTTACGCTGAATGTGTAAAAAAGCGCAGACAAACAAAAAAGTACGATTTCGTTGTGGCATTTATGCAATTAAACAACATGCAGGTGAGTTTTAGAAGACTTTACCCTTATACTTTAACTTATACTAAGTTTTCTTAACTTCAGCAACCGCTGCAGTCCCCTCGCTTCGCGACCGCCATGTTGGTTTGATTTTGCCTCGTTCGGTCCCGCCAACGTAATGACGCACTGACGTCCTTACGTTGCACGCCTCCGTGCATTCAAAGGTTTTGAGTAAGACAATGATGATCACTCAGACAATTTAAGTAGCACGAAATTATAACTACATTCCTCGTTCGGAACACTTAGTAACTTAAAGTTGGGAAGACTTGATAGCGGATTTTGATTGCTGTTTTCACAATACTTTTGAGTTAGTAGTAGTGTTCGGGTTTACAGTGTACACACTGGTCCTTTAACTTACATTTTTGTTCATTCAGCCTTGTGTTTATGAAGGTGTAGTTTGACAATTCAATTAAATTTCAATTAACTATAATTAATTTGATTTTCAGAGACTATGTACCACTTTTTCTGTCACTTTCAAAATTGTACCAAATCTCCTACTACAGTCTTGTTAGTGTTAACTGACCTTAAAGAGCAACAGGTTGAGCACAAAAAGATATTTTTCAGTCAAACTCTTTCGCCCCTGAATATCCTGCCATGGTAAGAGCAGGAAAATTAGGTGCCTGCAGGTGCAATTACACGCTTTGACAAGCTGACATTGGAAATGGGAAATTATGTAGCATTTGCCCCTTTCAGAGAATTTGTCATTTTGTCGGACTCCCATTAAAAACGTTTATTTTTGACTAAGAGTAGCAAACAAATGGAAATGTTCAAAACCTTTTTCATGTCGGGTCAAAAGGATTTTTGTATAAATCTCAGCTGAAGACAAACACAGAGCTTTAACAGAACACAGAGCTACAGAAACGGGCAGCAGCAGCCCACACAGTGTGGTACACTCTTTAAACCCTTTTCTTCATGCTGCAGACAGAAATCATTTAAAAAAGTGAACAGACAGAATGTGTATTCACTAAACTTAAGACATCAAAGAACGGCAAGCATGACACCCGAAAATTGGTGGTGGGCGAGTGTTCTCTTGTTGGTTTTCATTTCTTCCTTTCCCTCCAGCTTAATGTGTCCTCTTTGGCTGGTTTTAGTATGAGTGGGTGACATGCAGACATGAGTAATATTGGATTGTAAAAGCTTTTTTTCTAATTATTTAATTCCGCTTTCTGGGTCAATAAAGCCAATCAATTTCTGTCACAAGTGCACCCCCTCATGAGATGATGAGTCGCTCATGAAACGGTGCATAATCACAGCTAATATTCTGCAATTTGAGCTCAGAACGAGACTCTATAGTACGGGGGGCTAATGTGCGCAGTTGATCTTTCCATAAATAAATAATGTTCCTGCTCTTTTACACCCTGACGTGTCTGACTTTATCCGCTCATTTGACTCTGTTTTCCTCCTCCCACTAGTTTTGTTCTTTCTGGGCCTTTTTCTTCCCATCTTCTACCAACACTTCTCTCTCTTCTTCCATATCATCATATTTTTTAGCTTGTCCATTCCCCCATTCCCTTACTGCTGTTTCTCCTGCTTTCAACTTCCTTGACAATCCTCTCTTCTTGCCCTCTATACCAGGTTTATTCAAGCAATGCCTGAAAAGTTGATGAGATCAGGTGGCAGCAGCAGGAGGTGGTGACGAAAAGCTGCAGTCAAGACAGACAGTTTTCAGCAGACTTCAAAGAATATAGATTAGATTATATTTTATTCATCAAGCAGCAAGTAAGTAATTGGAGTAAAAAAAATAAATACGGATAAAAGACAGATATAAAAGCTGTGGTGAGTAGTGGTGGTAATTGGAAACAGAACTAACAGTCAGGTGTGCAGGTAGTTTAGAGTCTGACAGCGGGCAGGGACTGAAAACCTGCGGAACCAGGGTTAAAAGTTGTGTAAAGAGCAATCAGGGACCCCACAAGTGTCATTGTAGGGGGGGAGAGGTGTGTGCTCCGCCTGCATGGATGTCCAGCTCTAACTAACATCCTCTTCTCACCCACGTTCTCTATGGATCCAGAGACAGTCCAGGTCAGAGCTCGTTCCTGATATTTATTGAGGTCTGCTTCCGGTGTCGGCTTGGCTGCCGCCTCTCCAGCAGACGAGAGCATGGGAGCCACCACAGCATAAAGAGTCCTGGAGGAAGCCCTGCACACGCAGAGCGCGCTCCGCGTCTCTCACGCAGGTGGGAGGCGATCTGGGCGCCGCGCGCGCTTCTTGGTGGAGGGCCGCATGGGTTGTGTCAGTCCAGTCAGGAAGTCACAGAAATAGCTTCTATTGACATCTGCACATATTGACATTTCCTGGTAGTTTTTTAGAAACCTTATTTTTTGTTCATTTAATATGCAACAGACAATTAGTTTGTTAGCGGCATCTAAGACTGCATGTGGTTGTCGCTGATCGGTCTAAGCGCAGCACATGAGGCTTCTCTGTTTTGGCACATCTGTGATGTTGAGCACCATGCAACCGCGAAATTGGTCCAAGAGGACCCAGTGGGCATGGTGCAAGAACAGACTTGGTTCCTGCAGCATGTGTGTGGGATGGAATATATATGCTCGTATGCATGTTCCATTACATCTTGTGCTAGACCAAGCATGACGAGTTGATTACAGCTAGGGACGACTGGTACGTTTGATTGAAAAGCGAAAGATGGACACTGGGGTGGAACGCGACAGATTAATCATAAACTTCCAGCAGATAACAGCCCAAACTCATTGGCCGCTGTGCGAGAAGAGTATAAGTTTAAACTCCTTATGTGATTATGACAACCACAGGTGGAAACGGCATTTGTTAGTGGGCACTTTTCAAAGTTTCATCCGAGCGCTAAAGGCTCGGGCGAACTCATACATTTCGTCTGCTGTATGTTTACAGTAGGCAAAATATTAATTCCATTAGCTGTAAACCTTACAGTGTAAACAAAACTAGCAGAGTTGAATTGGGTTGGCGTACGGGCTACCTTAACGGACGCTGCTGGGCGGACATGTGTATTGTGATGCCAAGGAAGGGAAAGGACAAAGGTCGAGTTAACGAGTTGGGGAATGGAATGGTTGGCCTACATTCGCAAAGTGGGCCCCCAGTGGCCCTTAGCTTGTGGGTGTCCGGGGATGAGTGTTGGAATTGGACGCAGCCAGCCTGTTGGCCAGCCTTCCGCTCCACCACCAAGCCCCAATGCCATGTCCAGCCACAACTTGATTAGGAGGTTACTTGCCTTGATAGGAATCAAAGTATTCAGAAATTTTTTGAGTATTAAGGCTAACAAAGCCTTGGAGGACTCTAACCAATCATGATACCTTTATATATTCATGTTTAATTGTTGGTAACTAAGCACGTTTAAGGTAGAATTAATAGTTCATTTTACTAAATCACGCGAAGATGAAACGCCGTTCCTGCCAAAGAAAATACAATAGAGATCAAATCTTAATGCGTGGTCGCGTTTCAGGTCAAATGATCATTTATATCTTCTCGCTCTAGAGAGTTGTTA
>NW_023340246.1:2311474-2316782 GCF_004916995.1 Morone saxatilis
TAGCTTTGGAATTTTGTTTTGTTTAGTTATCTCATTCTTAGCATTTTGCTAGATCATCCATTAATATGGCCAGTGAAGGTCTGTTATAGATTAGATACAGATAGATGATTCATGTTTTTGTGCTCTTTTGATTGATGTTCCATAAAATTTCTATAACAGAGGGCAATAAATGATCTATCTATGTACTGATCAATCTATTGATCTATGTATCCATGGATATCTATCTATCATTTTAGTGTAGTCAATAAATTAATATTCAGCCTGTAGCCTACTCAGCTATGTCCCTGATGTTAAAAAATAACATTCATTTGTTGGAGCTTTCTATTAATCATTTTCCACATGTAATTTAATTACATACTGACAGCGCTTATATATAATTTCATTACATTAGAATAATTTTAATTACTTTGAACTGTCACAGTGTTAAGTAAAGGAATTATTTTTAAGTGCTGTTGCAAATTTGGTTTGCAGGGTGCAATAGATCAGTGGTTCTCAACCTTTTTAGTGTCAAGGACCCAATACATTTATACACAGTAATGTAGTCTCAGGGATACCTTTTTTATAATAATTAGTTATTCCATAGCTGTCTATACTGCAAATAAACAGTGAACAGTGTGAAACCTATGAACAGAAGTCATTTTTTTATAATCTCTCCTTGGGCTCACTTCTAGTCAGTGAAAAAATAATTATTTAAAATATCATATTGTATTCTTCTGGGGACCCAATGGATTATTTAATAATACTGCATGTAATAACTTGACAAAATGTAACAAATTTTTCTTTATTGTGTAATAACAACCACATTTTGTGGCAATCTGCTGCATTTTGTGATAATCAGGATAAACCCAATATGTAATACATTTCCTCGCATTTTGTAAGAAATTAATCCATATTGTGGTGGTTATTACAAAATGCAGGAGTAGCACTTTTTTATGATGGAAATGTAATAATATGGTGCATTACGTAATAACCAACCAAAATGGATGTCTTTATCTGTACACGTTATTTTTAACCTATAATAAACTGCCCAAATATTCAGTTAGACTCTTATAAGCTGTGGTGGCCCTCTTGGGTAATAGTTGACTCTGATCTTAGTCTAAATAGCCACATAAAAGCAGTAACAAGATTAGCTTGTTATCATCTTCTACAAACACAACCAAACTCAGGGAACTCAGTCGACTACCACAGTGGTCTTTTGACAGGGCTCCCCGAAAAGAACACCAAAAAGCTTCAGCTCAGTCAAAATGCAGTCCATTAAAAAAAAGTTTTGTAATAGCCACCACAATATGTAGTAATTTATTAGATTGTTACAAAATGCGATGTTATTACATAATGAAATGAAAATGAATTACATTTTGTAGAGTTACTACATTATGTGTTGTTACACCTGAGAACCCCTTTCACTGTTAGTCAATAGTGTTTGAATGTGGCAAGAAACATGTCTTGGTCACTAGTCTGCTACTTGTTGGTCAGATCATTTGTTCAGCAGGGGGGTGAGGATGAGGGGGAGAAAGCATAAATCTCCTAATGCGTTAACATCTTGTTTACACAGCCTGTGTACCACATGCAGCAGGTCAGCTGCAGGGCTGATGGAGTTTGCGAAATCTTCAAGGATATTCTAGGTATATGTCAGACTTTTCCTGTGATTTTTCACCATAAATGATGTTTGATTTTAAAAACAGACACTGGAATACTGTGTAGTGGTGGTTATTGTTTAAAATATTTGAATCTAGGGAAGCCTGCTGGCTTGCCTGGTTGAGGGTGCGCCCCATGTACTAAGGCTGGGTTCTTGTTATGTTGACACAGGTTTGGTTCAAACCTGCTATCCTTGTTGCTTGTCATCCCTTCCTTCCCGTCCATTCCTTAGTGCAGGCAGAAATAACTGCTGGAGGATCCACCATGAGTATTTTAGCATTTAGCATGTTAGCCAGATGCTGCATGCACCTGTTGCCAGATGCTGCATGCACCTGTTGGTCACACAACATCGTGGGTGTGTTTAATTTGGGTGACTTGGCGTGCTCGCTGGTGTTGCATTAAATCAGTGATTGATTAGGGTAGATGCAACCTTTTTTACAATATAGAGGTATTGCTGCATTGTTGTGCATTGTTTGTACTGCTCTATAACTGCTAGCTGTTTGACACGCCTCTCACACCACTG
Organism: Morone saxatilis; assembly: GCF_004916995.1. NCBI lineage: Eukaryota > Metazoa > Chordata > Actinopteri > Moronidae > Morone > Morone saxatilis. The sequence continues at coordinate 2,313,633 of NW_023340246.1, forward strand.
AGTGTACACATTAAGCGTACCTTTTCCAGAGTGATAGCTGAATGTAGAGTGTCTCCTTTCTGGAGTTCTGCTCTCCTGCCTCCACAGACACACCAGCAGGTGCTAATTTAACACCTTTCTCTTGTTTCATTCTCACACAGTTTATCAGGACTTTTTCATGTTTGGTTTTACTATAAAATGGATGCGACTTGAAGGTAGTACAACATTTGTTAAAACAGTTGTGAAAAAAAGTACTAAAAGCAAGGAACTTTCATTTTGTGTTGATTCTGACAGCTCCTGTGTACAACAGCAGCAGTGTTTTCACCATCTCGTTTCATTAATTTCAAGGAGAATCTGGCCAAATTTGACCCAGTGGCAGGCATTCAAGAACCAGTGTGAAGGATTTAGTGGCATGTGGTGGTAAAAAAAAAAACGGACTGCAACCACCTTAATACCGCTTGCCTTCCAAGCGTGTAGGAGAACCTGCGGTGGCCACAAAAAATGTGAAAGGCCCTGTCTAGAGCAAGAAACAATGGCAGTTCAACATGGTGGACTCTGTAGAAGAGGACCACCCTCTGTAGATAAAAACAGCTCATTCTAAGGTAACAAAACTATAACAATTCAATAACAATACAAAAACAATATTTTCAGGTAATTATACACTAATGAAAACATACCTATGAATATTATATTCCATTTCTGACATGTCCATATTTGGTCTATGCTGAACTGTTACACATAATTAGTTTTTGTTTTTAGCCCATTCAAAGCAATTTAGGCTACTTTTAGCCTAAAAAGCTCCATATGGTTGTGTAAATAATTTCCTGCCCTTGATTAAGTAGGGATGTTCTTAGGGACTCATTTTGCCATTGATTAATGGAAAAGTTTACTTTAGACTAGTTGACTAGTCTAAAAGTAAGCACACAAAACATACTCACAGCGCCAGGCTTCACAAGTTACTCTGTTAGATACCCCAGTATATCCTCTAACAGGCAGCTGACAAAGGGGCAGTTTGTTACATTACTTGTAGATAAACGTGTTAGGATACTACTGAAATGGGCAATATACGAAAAATATCTTCGTGCTGGACAACGCTGTTAATGGTTAGAAAGAAAATAAGGGGACTGTTTATGTTATTAGACGAAGAGAGAGTTCACTCTCACTGCAGATTCATTGTTGTGGGATAACCTGATACATGGTGCCTTTCCAGTTTTAATTTTAAATTTTTTGTGCCGCTTGCTGGAATTAAATTTGTGTACGACAAAACGTAGATGACGACATCCGCAATGATGTGAAGTTACAGAGGATGATGTTACAGCTTTCAGGGAGCAGGTAAGCTCACCATAAGTCATCCTAAGTTACCACACTCTTGGTATTTTATTTACCAGTTAATCCTACCAACATCCTCTTTCCCATATAAACAGATTTGTTGTGTGAAGTTAGAACAGCTATCCTGCAGAAACCAAATGTTATGACTATAACTTCTAAAGTGGGACAAAGATGAGTTATAACCAGCGGTGGCATCAGGGGAGGGACAGGGGGGCTGCCACCTGCTGGGGCTGTATCCCCGGCTAGTGGTGGGTGGCAGCATGACGTAATTAACCAGTGTTGTGCATCAATAAAACATAATTGTTAGTTTAACCGACTTGTCAACTTATTGGCAGATTCTGTTGCATTATGACTCGAGTAAAACCTAACCACACTAAAGAAAGAAAAGAAAATGAAGTACAGGAGAGAAAAAAGAAACAGCCTACCTATTTCTCCAATACCATCTCTTTCTGTTAAGCTATTCTCACTCTGTGTTGTGTTTCGAACTGACAAAAGTTACAACAGTAGAATTCACATTCAAAGCTGTTTTTTGGGGGGTAGCCCTATGCTGACTAAAGTGCCTACAGAAATTCTGAGGCATATTGGTTGGTACCATTAAGGTGTCGGTTTTTGTTACCCAGCCCTAGATAAATAATCTATATGAGAAAATTCCTTTAATTTGCCTACATCAGTGGGTCACAGGCTATTGGAAAGTAAGTAGAAGAAAAAGTACCTTTTTAGAAAGAAGGAAGGGGAAAGAAAATACAAAGAAAGGAATCAACTTCAACATTATTTTTTATAAAGCAGACTTTATTAGTTTCTTTTGGGGTTTTTTCAATCTTTCATCCATCTGCTGCAGTCAACACTCAGTGTATATTGCTGCAGATAAGTAGCTTAGTCACTAATTGTCTCAAATATGTGTAGAATCTAATTGCTGCACCATCAGGAGTCATCTTCTAGTAGCAGGAATCCATGATGCGCCTCATGCTCATGAACCTCATGTTGCTCCAGCCCATGTTCATGAAGCTCCTGTACTCGCCAGGCCTCATGTACCACATCCTTCCCCTGTAGTTGGGCTGCTCGTACATCAGCCAGTGGCCGTCCATCACGTTGCAGGACATGAAGTTGGACATGCTGTAGCGGCCCATGATGTTGTCACAGTCCTCCATCATCTCGTGCATCTGGCCCTGGAAGTTCTCTCTCTCGTAGATCCTCATCCTGTAGGAGCCTCTGTACATGGGGATCATGCGGCAGGACCTGATGCAGTCGCTCATGCCCATCATACTCATGTAGTCGGCGTACTCGCCCCTCCTCATGAAGTACTGGTTTCCCATGTAGTTGGTGCGGTCATAGACCATGAAGCAGCCCCTCTCCACCCTGCAGGAGTGGCAACGGTTCATGTAGGAGGACATGTCGGCGCAGTCGCTCATACACTCGTAAGAGCGGCCCTGGAAGTTCCTGTCCTCGTAGAAGATGATCTTGCTCATCATGTTCATGCCGCTGGAAGTCATGTTTGCTAGGTGTTGTCGCTGGAGGCGATGCTGTTGCTGCTGCTGGTGCTGTTGGTACTGCTCTTGGAGCTGAACTGCTTGTCTACCTGTTGGAAACCTTCCTTTTTATACCTGACAAGCACAGGGCCCCTTTGTGAAAACAGCCTGACCCAGCAACATAGCATAGAAGCCCATAGAGCACTGAGGGTTGTCCACATTTATGGCTGTTCTCCCAAAAGACCTTAGAGAGGCGGTTTTACTTCAAATACTCACAGACAAAACCTTATTCAAAGGGTTAACAAAGAACAACAGCACCTTTGTTACATCACTGTAGTGCACAGATCATCCTTAGCTTTGGAATTTTGTTTTGTTT
>NW_023340246.1:2316882-2337721 GCF_004916995.1 Morone saxatilis
GGGGGCGGGGCCCCCCCCCCCCCCTTTTGTTTCTTTTCTTGCCCCCCCCCGAAAAGGGCTTTTTTTGTGCCCCCCCCAAAGAATAAAAATAAAAAAACAAAAAAAAAGAAGCTGGAAAGAAAAAAACCGACGAAAGACCTTTGTGTTTACAGAAAAGAATTAAAGAAAAAAAAAAAAAAGAAACCCAAAAAAAAAAAGAAAAAAATTGAGACCCCCCCTTTTTTTTTCCCTGCGTTTTTCTTTTTTTAAGGGAAAAAAAAGAGGAAAAAGCCCCCCTTGTTCTCCTTTTTTTTTTTGAATGGTTTATGCTAGGTAGCTCTAACTAGGCTAGATGAATCCAGGAGCGTGTCTGGACCAAAGACTAGCTGCTGTGAAGGCACAGATGAGACAACAGTTGATAACATTTCTAGAAAAGCAGGGACTTTTTATTCTTTTTTCGTGGCAGCAAATCTTCAACAACACAGATTATCTACACCACTTTATGCTGAGCCTAAAAGGGAGTCTTTGTATCAATTGTATTAGACCTGGGTTTCCCTTCCGGTTCAGGTTATAAGAAGCCGAACCTCCAGACTTTAGCAGCAGTTATTCTTTTTTACACTGAGGCGGCTGTTTAATTGTCCACCTGGGGAACATGGTTTCATTTCTGGGTCATTTGATCAATTCAGTCCCGTTCTGGAGTTGTATATATCTCTTAGTATATCTGAACTACTGACACTTTCTGTGTTTCACCCAGAACCACATGGGACGTTGGGGGTGGGGAAACTGTCGTGTTGTAAAGTGAACTTACAACTTTTAAAATAGGTGCGTCTGTTTGTCGGTGAGGAAATGGGAAGTTGTTGTTGTGCTTTCCTGTTGCCTCACCTTTGTGTTTAGGAGGGACTTCTTTTTCTGCCAGTACACAAGCGGGACAGCCATTGGATAATAGGCACAACCAGGACAGCCAGAGGCAGTGCCCCAACATACAGCCACAGCATCCTGCAGTGGTGTTGAGGAGAAAGAACAAGGTTGTTCAGTGTGAAGTAAAATGCTGAACTCTATATATACTTCTAACTTCTTAACAAACGTTGTCGTAGGTATTGCCAAGGTGCTGAAGCGGGGTTCCATTCTATCATAATAATGACAGGTGGCTGTGGGCAGTACTGAATAGTTACTGTGTCTGCTGTGTTGGGTTGGTGTGCAAAGGTGATGGGAGCGGATGGTTGAAAACAGCCGGTTAGGAGTCGAGAGGTTTCCGGTTTAGAAGTGGGTTGGAATCGTGGGCACAACAAAGAAACACAAACACAGCATTACTGATGAAAGAAGATCCTGCTGAGAGAGGAATTGAACGATACTCCTGTTGTGCTGGGTTGGTTTTAACATGAGGATGTTATTCAGTGTTTCAGTTCACATGAATGTTGAAAATATGCAAGCAGCTGTCAGCTGAAAACCTCTGCTTCAGAACCGCCAGAGGACCTTGCAAACAGACATTTCTTTCATTCTTCATCTCCAAACTTTTAAGTGGGCAGCCCTCACCAACTGTTTTGACAACTGGATCCTAACACTGCGGGTAAGGGTCAAGGTGATAAGGAGGATCGTTGTCCAGGGAGCAAACACCCTCTTACGTGTCCTGAAGTCAGGATGGATTACGCTGTTGTGATGCTCACATACAGATAGGTCCTCCTGTATCAAGGTTGTCCTTTCTTATTATTATGCTAATTGCTGTATCTGCTTGCTGATCTCGTCACCAGTTTGTTTCAACAAGAATATCTTCTTCTTTACAGTCGGCCTTGCAGAAGTACTTTCTGTCTTCCAGATTTTTAGAGGTAAAAAGACACAAAAGCAACTATTGATGCTTCCTCCATGGTCCTTGGATTAGGAGGGTTCTTCAAACTAGGAGGGGATTTCCATCCCAGCAGTGCTTGAAAAAAATTCAACAGATCAACAACAGCTTACTGGATTCTGTACTTAATGATGATGCCAGGTTCTCATCACAAAAATCTGCTGTTGTAGGTCCTGGTTAACAGAATCCCACAATAATTCCCAGTTCCCCCTCCCCCCCCACACACACACACCCACACACCACAAAAACACGCCATTACAAAACCATATGCCTACTCGCGTCCATCAACTCACGACACACCACCACACACACACAAAGAACACTTCATACAAAACATACCACTCACACAGTCACAGCACGACACACACACACTGATGACAAAATACACTCACGACAGCACACACACACACACACAAAAGAAACGATATACACACACACACAACACACGCAACAACAAAAACAACTCATACAAGACATAACCACTCACAAGCACAGCCTAGCACACACGACACCACAGGGACGAGCGAGCTCACACACCATCTCAGCAACAGACAACAGTGACACCACACAACACCACACTTCACAACACACTCAAGACACACCACACACCAGCACACACCAGCAACACTGGAATATCAGGAACGGTTGACGCTGGACAGGCCATCCCCGAGACGTTCATCGCTTCTGACCTTTGAGGAAAAACGTTAAACTTTACACGGTAATCCACTTAATTCAAAGCACAAGTGTTTGTATCTCTGATCAATGTGGACGACAGGCAGAGAACAGGCATCTAGAGCGAATACGTGGTTAAAGGGTGTTATTATTAGGTGTGCCTGCAAAAGCACGACTACATGGCACTATTAGTCCCATAAACTTGAAGACGTTAACTTAAAACTGTAAACTTATTCTTCCGTAACGTGTTCGGGCGACGCGTACTTATCCCGCAAGTTTTGGGTCGCAGCATTACACAACAAAAAGGGTACCAAGTACACTTGGCGGCTCGGCTGCGGGAGGACGATTAGTTGGCTATTGACTTTCTTCTTAGTGTTTCGCCAAACCGCGTTTGCGTAAAGCGCCAAGAAAAACCGGCACAAAAGTTGAATGGTGTGTATTTGGAAGAATGTCGTTCAACCGGACAATAACGACGTGCGCGGTTTCATTTAGATGGCAGCGGAGAGCGAAAAATTTTGTAGAAAAGAATAAATTTGTTAAACACTTGCTCTCAAGGCCACAGAATGTCACTGTACCAAAAAAATAATTTATAGGATCAAGAAACGGTAGGAAATTCGTTCTGGGGTCGCCAGTGATACCACTGGCTGAAGCTGTCAGGACAAAACAGCTTTTGGGCGGGAAGCGCACTTGCTGCGCCAAGCAAACACCCTCTCCCACGGCCCATCTATCCCATGTCTAATTTGGAGAGGAGACATTTGAAAAGAAGCTGCGTGGAAACCTGTTCTTTTCTTCAAAACTCCCGGAGCGGGTCAACATTTTTAACTTTACGCCCACTTGAAAACGTCGCGCAGTCCATGATGTCAACCAAGATGATGAGTTGCTCACGGCCAATTGGTTAGGGGGAGGTAGTCTGGCTAGGCGAACAGGGGATAATTAGAACGGTGGCTAACAACGCGAAAACAAGTTTAAAGCTGGAAATGATTTTTAATATTAACACAAAATTAATGTGCAATCGCACCTAACATATTCTGTACCTGCTGATGAGCTGTTCGCTTAAATGTACGGGTTACCCACTTCCGTTCAGGAAGCAGAATACAATTAAAACAACAGTTAAAACCAAACAGCGAGGGCCCTTAGCTGAGTGAGAAGCACTTGAGGTTTCAGGGCGCTAGCTTTGGTTAGCCTGGTTGTTTATGTCGTTGGCTTAACTCGGGTAAAGGTTAGAATGGACCGTGTGGACTTGGTATAGCACCCGATTTTAGTCTTCCCCGGACCACTGCAAACGCTTCTTGACCACTACGTGCCACATTCCAGGCCTTTCACACACAGGTGCAGCGACAGCGATGCAAATCCAAGTGCGAACACAGAAACGACTAAGAGACAGCGAATTGCATCAACACATGTCACCACGATTGAGTGCTGACTCTAGCTGCTTAGCTCAAAGATGAATGACATGGTCGATAAATACATATGGGGCCAGAGGCAGGCGACACTTCAAAACGGTTTCTTTAGGACATTTTGCTCTAGTTGATACATTAACGTTAAACGTTCGCGTTAAGGCGATGTTAGCAGTCAATTCTCGATTATGTCGACTGGGATGTATAATCCGAGCTGCTTGGCCGTTTTGGAGAAAAGAGTAGTGTATACGTGAGTATCTCCCTAACTAGCTACCGTTTAAGGCTAGATTATCTAATAATGGTTTAGGTTACGACACAGTAATAAATGGAGTATGATTAGAGAATCCGTCTTTGTTATTACCAGCGGCTCGTTTACACATAGTTAACCTTAACGTTACGAACTATGTTGCGGCTTGAGATGTGTGCCGAAAACATTTTAGACCCATTGCCGGTTTAACGATTTGATAAGAACTGGCACACTCTTCTTAACTAAAAGAGCATGGTTGCTCAAAAATATTTTCATTCATTGGCAGGATTTGTAGTTTCCCTTCATCTTCATTTTCAAGGTCAGAATCGTCAGATCCTCGTAACAGACCCTGCGAAGGACGGAAAAAGGGGGGAGAGCACCCTGGCTGCCAGGAGCGGTCTCCATCAGAGGAATTGAAACTTTACCGCAACCGGGCATTAGAACTGAGTTTTTCAAACGGCCGCAGGAAAATTAAATGGGGGCTCCAAATTCGGGGTGTAAAGTTTGCAGAATAGGCGGATGTACGGGGACAGCTTGTACAAATGTGTTCATTTGGATGTTTTCTTCACTAGGTCTGAAACAAAACGCACATGGTTTATGGCGAAGCCAAAATAACCCAAAATGTGTTCTTGCCTGCCATGTTTTCCGCTTAAGGGCTGGCACTGATCTAACGACGAATTTGATTATTGTACCCTCCGCAATCCAATGCATTTTTTCATGCTACGAATTTAGCTTACAGGTTTAACTTCATCTTTATTTCGTATTTGCTAAAAAAAATAAACTTAGTTCAACACAGTTAACCACTTAATGCGGTCTCCTTGATGGCTCAGATGTATGCTCTGTTTGATTCTGGTGTTTTTCACCATTCCGGTATCTATACAAGCCAATGTGTTTATGATTAAGATTGTATTTACAAGAGCACACAGTTCTTCATAGATCTAGCCTCTTAATTTTGCTTTCAAAGTGCACCAGGTTGATGCATTTAACTTCAAAATGTAAAAAAAAAAACTTCCAGGGGAGGGTCAGACATTCACCCACCATAGTCTCACAGAATCCTGTGGGAAACACTGGCCATATAGTGCATGACAGAAAAAACAAAGGAATGACTGCAAAATAGTACATGTTTACACTGACATATAGCCACTGGAGACCGTATGGGATTGCACATTTTTCCTAACGTATTCCAGATAACTCCATCAATAACTGCCTGCATTGATTAATTGAGCTCTAACTGATGGCTTTTGCCTTAAGGCGTGTTCTGGAGAAGCAAGATAAATTACAATCCTGAATGTAAAATAGAGCTTTTGACTGTAAAAAAGGGAGTTCCACCGTAAAAGCAGACACCATTATTAACTATGTTAACATGTGCGTCAGCTGAGGCTAAATTCTGACTGCAAATGACTCCCTTACACAAGAAGAGAGCCATTCCCTGCACTGTTGAAATTTTAATGCTCGTTTTAAGGCTGCAGTTTAAGCACTTCTGCCTGTGCCTCAGAATAAAATGCCACGCTCATATTTCTCCTCCAAGGCTCTGCTCTATCTGCATAAAAACATAAATTCCCAGTGGTAGCCTCCTCACATCGCATATGTGGGATACATTTTTCTGTCTCTGTCTGTGAGGTAAATGTGCAGTGTAATAGCCCGCCACAGTATCGTTGCCGCAGACCAAATGGGTCCAGTCAGTGGGGCAGCATGCAGCTGAGCACTAACGCGTTTAGCGCTCTCGGGGAGTGGTGTTCACAGAGGTCACAGCGCAGCAGCGGCAGCCAGGCGCTGATGTGCTCAGTGCTGGGTCGGTTATAGAAGCTCAGCCAGCCATTCCTAATGACATCGCTCAGCGACGGCAGTGCTGATTATGTGGCGCTCTTCTTGTCAGGCTGGGGAATGAGTGTTGACAGTCACATTGTGTGGTGAATGCAGGTTGACCCCTGGGAGGTCAGGGGAAGAGTTGCACTATGATGTCACAGGTCAGCACGTGTTGCCTTCAAAGTGTGAGAGAAGGTCTGTCCACCGTGCCTTACTTAAAGTAAAGGTTTTGATTACTTTTTTACTGAAGAGAATGTATTCAAATCTTGGACGTTCATTGTAAAAGTCATTGCATCTGTAAACATAAACTAGAAAAACAATGTGAAGCATGACTTTTTTTAAAAATTGGAATGCATTTGTTTTTATTTGAGGCTTAAATAAAGGAGCTGTTGTAAGGTGTGGAAAGCCCAAATTTGCATTGGCTCGCACAGTTCCCAATGAGATCTTTTAATCAGTCGCTCCAGAATTTCGCAGGCTTTATTTGGTATTGTTGTGGCCTGAAATGCCTGATTTCAAGGCAGCTTTTTCTAAACAATTGTGATGCCTGTTGCAATGTTTTTAGGCATTTTTTTGAAATGAAATTGTGGGAGATCGTGAAAATTGCAACTTGTTCCAGTGAGGACAAAATTGGTACTGTTTAGACAGACAATTTGCATTGTAGCTATCTATGTGGTCTGAGTTTGGTGATGTATGGCTCAACGTTTTGCACCAGAAAATACAATGATTGGTGATTGCAACTTCCAGGGGGGACTGATTAATCAGCAAAACGGTAATGAACGGACTCAGTAATGTCAGTTGCACAGCAGTGCCTGCAATTCAGCTAACTTCCGCTTCATTGGTCATTCCAGACCAAGCGAGGCTCCAGCAATGTACTGAACCGTGTGGTTCATGGTAGCCAGAGCATCCCAGCAAGCTTGAATTTCAAGAATGAGAATGAGACCAAAGCTGCCAAGTACAGGAGGTTTTGTTTTATTCGCAATTTACAAAAGGGTAAAATGACTAAGGAAACTAGAGAGAAAATGCACAGAATGCAACATCTTAATTGAACTTTAATCCCTATCAGAATAATAGCATAATACATTGTCCTTAATTTCCCAAGATTCTGTTGAGGCAGTTGCTAGAAAGAAACCATCATTAGATTGCCTGACTAAAGGTGAGGATCCAATGGGTGCCGTGCCACATGGAGCAAAGTTTAAAATGTTGAATTGTATGCAAATTAAGGAACAATTCTCATGGATGCTCTGTAGTGATTCTTGATTGTTGTGAGTGATGATTGAACATGCACACAGCGACAAATGAAATGTGGTAGAGAGGTTGTCATTATGTCGCTTTTGATCAGTTAAAACAGTTATTAAAATATGATTTTTGTAATAAAAGCATTGAAATGTTTGTGGCATGCTAAAAATAGTGTAACAGCAGAAGAAGTACAGGACAGTCATGAAGTGAGCAAGATGTCAGTTATACAGCATTATCTATTTAAAGTTTGCCAACATTAACCACTATTGGCTATTGGTCAAAAGCTGTAGCAGCAAAACGTTGAACAATGGAGCATTTTATTGCGTAACTTTTCATTTCTAAAGCAAAGAATGTGTTGTTTTTCACTTTCACTTTGAATGTTTTTGAATGATTTATTGGAACAAAATGGGAATATTAGAGCCTTGATCCTGTGAAGCTCTCTGTGGATTCAACTCTCCATGCGTCATGTTCTTGTCACTGCTTCGGCTCATGGATAAGATAATCATCGACAGTGTGTTTGTGACCACCAACCCACTTCAGCTGGTAGCTCATTATACTAGAGGTATTGTTTGCAAGGGGTATGCATATGTACACAAGCACATACAGAAATGTATGTACAAAGGAATGCATGTCCACCAGTGTGGGCATGTTGTGTTCTGGTTCATGATGCTGTCAAAGATTTTGAGCTCATTGTGAAGAAGGCTGGATGATGGTGACATCAGTCAGATGCTGGATTGGCCTGTCTAACACTTGGGTCAAGAGCCAGATTGCCATGGTAATTCTTACACATTTATAGTCAGCAGATGATTTCACTTGAACACTTGAGGTGACGTATCTCAGAAATTCATAAATTCATATGTCATATTGGACAGTTCTGCAATATTTATTATATAGAATATTAAGGGAATTTTAACATTAACATTGTAGAAAATAATAAAAACAAAAAATTTAGCTTTGGCTCTGTTGCCTGCAAATTAGTCCAATCCTCACAATATTATACAATAAGCTTTGTCTATACAATGTCAACATCAGCCTACAGGCTCTGGCTGCAACTTTAATTCTCAGAATAGCTGCACCAGGCCTATTCAAAGTGGACCCCCAGATTTCCAGATATTCAAATCTAAAATACTGTATGTCTTGACTGAATACTTGATGGCTATTATTTACTGGGAGATCTGCATCCATATTGACCAGTATGTCCAGCTATCAAAATTCAATGTATAATAGGGCTGTCTCCTAATAGACATAATTGTTAGTTGATGAGAAGAGTCTTAGTCAACCCACTTTTCATTATTTGCAGAAAAATTAAAACAACATTAAACTCTGTTCAGGAGCTGCATCTGCATTATTGCAACACAGAGCTTTTCTCTTATAGCACAAAGTCTGCAAATATTTGTTTTTTTTAAGTTAGAACTATTCTAGTTAATGAGTTGACTAATGGCTAGAACTAACAACTACTAGTTCACAAGGAATATTTAGCCCTAGAGATTTGATAAGCTGAGTTGCAGGCAACACCCTTAGTGTACAACCACTACAAATCTGGTAGTTTACCCCCCTGTTGAGGAAGCGGAGGCACCACTAATGAGTAGGGCAACTTCAACTGTACAGCATTGTCTGACTGCCTTTTTAAGACACACAGCATCAGTGCAAATAAATGTTTGTTAAAATTTATTCAAACTTGACAATTTGAACAGTGACACCCCTATTCTGGATTGGGAAAAATGTGGCAATTCAATTTCCACTGGTTTCCTCCCAAACTATTTGGCAAAGCAAATGAATCATGCTCCTGGCATATTTCAGCCTATGTTTCCTAAAAAACCCTGTTGAAATCTGTAGGGACATGAGATGGAGTTCTTAGAGGTAGGAACAGAGTAGAAAATGCCTAATCCCTCAGTGGCAAAACCTGGCAACCCAGCCGTTCCATGCTGGCACAAAGGGGGTGGCAGTGGAAAAAAAAAGCTGTTGTGCTCCTCTGCTGTTCCCCATCCTTCGCTTGGTAACTGTAATTACATCCCCACATCCTGATGCGAAGCAGATATGCACCAGAAGCTTTTAATAGGCTGTGCAAAGAGCAGGAGGAACAGCCATTCATCCAAGATGCTGAGTGTGCAGGAAAAGTTCACCGCAGCTCTTGGTGCACCTCATGCTGCCATTGCCCTCATGTAGGGTGAGTTTTTGCAGAGAGATGTCTCTCTCATGGTGAACTTTCTCTGTAACCAGAATGAAGCAACATAATGTTTCCTCAAGTTGAACGAGTAGAAATACTGGGTCTTTGCATCTGGACTTTCTTTACTTTTAGATTCTAAAGTTAAGTTAGTTAAGCTGCTTGATGCTTTTAATTTGCAATGTCACCAGTTTTTTTAATACAATTTCTTCACATATTTTTTCTATTTAAACTACTTTTCAACTAGGATTTGATTGTTTGCTGACTTGCAAATGGAAAGTGTGCGCCAACTGTGCATGTGGCACAAAAAGTAGCCAAACAGTGGTTGGAAAAGAGGATATAATGCTATGATTAGGCCTACTTTCTGTCTATTTACAGAGGAAAACTTCCTCGGTAATTACATAGGTAATATTCAAGTTTCCTCCCACGTGTTGCCTTATGATTGAAGAACGAGAATAGAAGTGGATGAGCTCATAATTCAAACAGTCAACATGACCTCATTGGTAAAGCCTCACGTCACTGAATGCATCGTTTTTAGTACAGAGAAAATATCTGTCTATGTTATCACTGTATGTGCAGTACACATTTTGTCTGTGTTGAAAAACAAGCTGATTTAGTCTGGAAAAGCCACAAAGAATGCAGAGCACCTACAGTGTTTCCAGAATGGGACATACAGGGCCATGTGTGGCACAGTCAGACTGGCAGAGCTCACTCCTTACAAAACCACAGATATGCAGACATGGGTTTCATTTTCCCAGGCTACACACTCACTCTGGCATTGACAGAATACATTGAACTTAGCAGGCTTAAAGCATAGTGTAATATTTTCTCAAGTTTGGGTCAGTTTTTTTTAAAAGAAAATTATGATGCAGAAATGATCATTACCATTAATCGTGAATCATATTGGAATCTCAGTATCTGTCAAAAATAATTGCAATATGATGTTTTTACCATTTTGTGCAGCCCTATCATATGTTCATATGTGCATTGGGCTCCTTCTCTCCATATTGGCCCTAAAATGATCCCTTTCTAATGTGATTATAGTTTTGGGACAAATTGCACTCATCAGCAGAAGCTAATATGAGGGTTTGACAGTGAACTAAACAAATGAAGGGGGTACCTTCCAAATTTCCAGTCCACTAACAGTTTCCCAGACTTAGGTTCACTTTCTTTTTTCTTTTTTTTTTTTTTATCTCTACTAGTAATAAACTGATGTTCTTCATACCGCACAGTATTTAAGTGTACGACAATTTTACTGTTCTTAATGGTGCTGGAAATAGCGCTGTAGGAAGGTTTATTTGGTGTCCAGAATGCAAAACGTTGTGAATATTGGGAGTATGGCCAGTAATTTCTTTAAGAATAACATTTTTAATCCTGTTTTTTTTTTTGCTGTTTTGTACTTACAGAATGTGATAAAATTTCTTCACCAATGGGCATCTGTGATTTTGTAAAGCTAAAAATCTGTGCATGGCAATTAAGGTATACGGTTAAAATATGGTTACGATAAAACACTTTTATTAGGTTAGGGAAAGTGGCTATAATCTATACTTTCATCATAACAGTGTATCAAACAGTGTGAAAGGGTTCGCACCAGAATGTTTTGGTCTACTATATTTTTGAAATATCAAGTCTGTGTGTAGTTGCTTCGCCTAATTAGTTGCTTATAAGCTTAAAGCCCCCTTTGCAATGGGATCACACCAGCCGCAAAGCCAAAATGGGTGTGACTTTGGAGAAAGCCTAACGTACTCTTAGGGTCAACTTTTAACCTATGTATTGACATTTATATGCGTTTTGTTGAAATATTCCCTGTTTAATACTTGCTGCTGGTAATAATTATGTGAAGATTAAAACAAATGTGGGCCAGGGGTATAAAGTGGCGTACTTCCTCTACAGCTCGGTTGTGTTTACTGTATACTGATGTTTAATGTTATAAAATAGATAGATTGATCTTATAATTTTTTTTTAAAATACACTCAAATTGCACCCCTAAATGTTTGTCTTTGTCTACATTCGTTGTAGCTAAATGCAGGCGTACAGCCCTGACAACAATATTGTGTGAACGTGTCCAGAAATTGGGTGATGCTGAGAAAACACACATTTCCTGATTAATGTATCTCAAAAGAACCAACGGTTGGTGTAACCAACATTTTAAACTTGACATCAAAGTGTGTATAGCGCAAAGATTCTTCTCCCCTCATTGGAAAGGGGTGAAAAGACTTGAGTTGCTCCAGTTTAAGCTCCCCCTTACCCACCCCCCATCCCCAGAATCTGGGAAATTGTGACTTCTTCCCGTGTTGTTTCCATGCCAGGCATGCCCTCAATTCAGCTTGTGAAAGGGCGCATTCCTTTCCAGCTGAGCAGGGTGTAGTGTTGCCCAAAAGATTAGCCCCATTCTCACCCTCCTCTTGGAAAAGTAAAGTCTGCCGATGCTTTCTGAATTCTTCCACAGGTTGTCTTGGTGTAAGTGCTTTTTAAGTTGGGGTTGTACTTTTGTTTTGGCATTCCATATATCCCAACAGAAAACACTCACTTCCTGTATTGTGGTGGCAGTTCCTCTGTCACTGTGGTGAGTCCGAAGGAGAGAAAAAAAGTCTCACACTCTAAATCATTGCATCCTCATTTACACCAGTGGAAGATACAGTATACACTCCTGAAATTGAAGAATGATGAGTGGATCAACAAGCTTTAATTGGACCGCTTTTAAAAGGCTCTTTCCAGTTTTACTTCCATCATCCACTTACTTTTGAAATTCTAATAAAAAGCCTGCAAAAACACTAATTTCCTCTGGGGATTGCTTTTGGATCCTCCCCCAAACTGCTCAAGTCTAACTTTGGAAAGCATTCTGAGTCAGGAGACTGATGTTTGCAGCGTTAAATTTACTTAAAACTTTTGCATCTCATTTAAAAAAAAAAAACAGATAAGTATGTTGTGCTCATTTTACCATATATTTGTTTTGGTGTTTTTGCAGTCTTGGACTCGTTTTTATAAGTGGGATCTATCAAAGGGAAGCTCATCTCAAGTATTTTAGGACATTTCATTCAACAGTGACACATTTACACGTTATGGCATTCCACTTTTCGTTATTTAGTCTATTACTGTTACATTTGATAGATCTTTGAACTTAAGACGATCATATGTAATTGTATGCTGTGGGATCATATTATCATATTGGAGGATGTAGTTTGTGGTGCTGTTAAACTGTATTATATTATACAGAGAGATGTTTCTGTTACTCTCCCATCATTGATGTACATGGATTGCACATAACACCTCTCAGTATGGAGTAACATCATTTAACAGCATCACAAACAGCCTTCACAATAATCATACATTTGAATCATCACATTTTAATATTCTGTTCACTGTATCATCATCATCTTGCCTTGGCAGTTCAAAGTTTTTTTTAGATTGTATGTAACCTTGCTAGGCAGCTGGACTCACAAGATAAAAACAATTGACAAGTTCATGCAAGAATAAGTTTTGCCAGGCTTCAAGCTATAGGCTTCTGTCCAAATTGGACAAATCAGCATCCTTTGAGGAACTACTGGCAGCTATGGAGTTGCGAGCGCGGTTTAACAATAGGTGTGTGTAAGAAGTGACTGTTAGATCAATAACAACAATAGTGGCTGCTAAAGAGGTTAGAGTAGATCAATTATGGGGTTTCTTAGGATAAGAATACAATACATGTGTTTTAGTGAGTAAAAACTAATATATATAGAAACCTTGTTCTCAAAAACACTCCCCAATGCACCTTTAAAAGAGAACTGAAATTTACAGTGTAAATTGTTGTTGATACATTTTCTTTCATTTGACTTGTTGATGAGTCGGCTAATTGTTCAACACTATTTTGAAGTTTTCTTGAGCAGCATTAAATCTTCAGGGCAAGCTAAAGTCTTGAGCAGATGTTGGATTGGAATGGACCTACAGGCTCCAGTCTTACACTACGCAGTCTAATGAAGTCTAAAATATCTGGCATTCTTCTGTAAGGATCTAACCTGACTGCTGGGAAGTGGTCATTGGAAACTGTTTGAAAAAGAGCAGGCACTTTCAAAAAATACTTGGCCAGTGATTGGATGAACCATCTGTCTATCATGGGAGAACTTTAACCAATTAGATCAACAAAGTCAAACTCTTACAGAAGCCAGTCGGGAGAACAGTTAAAACATCTTTTCCATCGAAAAGCCTTCACTGCCGTTCTTTGCTCTTCTTTCTCCAGTTCTGATAGAACTGATGCTAGCAGCATTTACGCTAACCTCTTTAGCAACCACCTTTGTTGTTTTTGTCACTTCTCCCACACATAATCACACACACGCATTAAACCACACCTGTAGGTCATGCCACAGCTGCCAGTAGTTCCTCAAAGGATACTGACTGGTCCAAACACAAGTGCATAGCATCCATGCATAAGATGGATTCTCAAATGATCTTGTGAGTTTGTGATCTTGCAAGTTCAGCTGCCTTACAAGGTTAGTAAGACTCTACAACTGCAGTAGGTATCCGGGCCAGTGTTCTTTTTCATAGAGTGCACCAACTCATCTCTGCCACCCACCCACTTCTTCTCTGATATAACACAAATTAGAAATTCAAATTGTAATCAGTGAGAAGCTCATTTTGGTGCATTGTTGATGCAAAGATATCACTTCTGTGTTGTTTTTTTTATCTCCAGTTGAAAAAATTGTTGTCAGAGTGACAGGAAGTCAAGGAATTTTCCCATAATTAACTTAAAAATGCCTATAGCTCATGATTTGCCTCTTGGAATCAGTTGTGTCTTAGATTCTGTGGTTCCTCATCTATCTCACCATCTGATCTGTACAATGTGTTCACATGAACTGGATGGGGATCAGTTGTCACGTCATGTGTGCTGGGAGAGTTTTCCTTGGATTGCAGCCCCGACGAGCACTGTAGAATTTATAATCTGTGTGAGGCTTGTTAAAGCCTCTCCAGAGCTGGAGTACTGTGGGATAACATGACTGGAACCATCCCAGAACATGTAGGGAACAGAGGTGGAGCCACTTGACATTTGATTCAATCATCTCCAGGTTCCTTATGTTTTAAAAATGTATCCGTCTCAGGAGAGAATGAAACACAGCTACATGCATTGCAGTTTTGTTTATTAGGAGTGAGCACAAGGAGGGTAAAACAGGCAAGTTTGTGCAGTGCAGCATATGTTTAACCAGAGATACTCTTCACTTCGCATTCCAAATTCATGGTTTAAACACTGACATGGTTTACTCGTTGGACCGTACTGTCTCACTGTCTCGCACTGCGCCAAGAGCCAAAAGAAACCTGGATGCAAACTCAGCGCTGCATATCTTTTTGTGTTTTTTTGCCAGGCTCTACATGGACTGCTAATGGATTTAACACTTGCAGTCTGTCTGTGGAGATTTAAAGGCACCTGGAATCGTCATGAAGTGGAATTTTCATTATGATTCCTCATTTTACAGTCCACCAAAGAATCTCAGACTGTCTCTGCCTCTTTCCTTCGACTGGATTTTAATTGACTTTCTGGTCTCCAGTTTGATGGCAGTAAACTGGCACAGTCAGTGGAGAACACTCCAGTGCTCCCACAGTTCATATCTGCGCCTTGGGTGTCGCTGTACACATGTGGCCGTGTTATGAATATTCTTCTCACAGTGCAGTTTGCCAAAAAATAAATAATTGATTCATTTGAAGAACAAGACACAAAAACCCAAGTTTGCAAAAAAACAAAAACAAATCATCCTTTGTCTGAAAGCCTATCTAATTCAATCACCAGTGTCAGCTAGGGTGTGGCTGGTTGTCACACTGTGAGTGCTAGTCTGAAATAGGGCTGCAACCAACGCTTATTTTTATTATCCATTAATCTATCCATCAATTTCTCCATTAAGTGATTAGATGTTTGGTCCATAAAATGTCAGAAAACGTTGATCATGACTTACCAAAGCCCAACGTGACGTCCTCAAATGTCTTTTGTCCACAACCCAAAGATATTCAGTTTACTGTCATAGAGGACTAAAGAAACTGGAATTTGAGAAGGTAAAATAAGAATTTTTTCATTCTTTTCTTTGAAAACTCTAAGAATTCATTATCTCGCAATGACAAGATTAAACACAAATTCATGCAAAAACAAAGCATTCCTGATATCATAAAGGGTTACTTAATATTCATTATTTTAGTTTATTATGTTAGCATGGTGACATTTGCTAATTGGCATTAAACACAAACCACAGCTGAGAATGGTGGGAATGTTATTAGTTTTGCAGGTATTTGTTATTTATTTATTTATTTGCAAGCCAAATAATAAAACAAAATTAAATACAGTTTCGATCTGATGCTGGTGCTAAATGAAAGGCATTCCCTTAAAGTAAAACAATTCACTTTGTGGAGAACATGGATAGCTGTACCAAGTTTCATGGCAAGTTTCATGGCGATCAATTCAATAATTGTTGAAACATTTGACTCAAAACCAATAAATGTCATGGTGGCACTGGAGGATTGGTCAGGGGATCAACAACGTCATTGTGATACATCATCTACAAAGGTTTGAGCCAATTTATGTAGCAGATATGTAGAGGTATCTTACTAGATAAGTGAAAATTCTGTTGAGGATTCATCCTCTGGGCACCCTGAACATCTGTTCCAAATTCCAGGGCAATCCATCCTATAGTGATCGACTGATTCCAATAGTCGCCAATAAAATCTCTGTGGTTACATGCATTCAATGGGCCGAATATAAACCTGGCCTGCTCCCTTGTCTTAGGGCCTTGTGGCTAAGAGCGTCAATCAAAAGCCTCTAATGAAATGAACAGGGGAGTAATATTAGCTGTGTGTCTTTCCTCCCTCTCATAAAATAAAATAATAAGAAAGCTGTCAAGACGTGGCTGCTTTTCACTGAGATCCTAATTACAGCGATGATAGAGTGGCCCCGTGGACAGCAGGGATGCTGCTGTTTGATGGCGACTCTAACTCTTCGGGATGATTTCCCAGAGGAACACTCTGATTAGGTAAGATGTAGTAACAGCCCGCCCGTTAAACAGATGTCCACCGATATTAAGCTAATGAACTTGGCGGGTGAATGCTCGGGGCGTGCCACTGCTGTCACTCTGAAGTGCACGTCTCATCTTGTCTGCCGCCTTTGAAAGTGACTCTTGCAGCGGGATTATTGACCTCTGCAGGTTGACCTTTTCACCATAAAGGAATCGCAATAAAGCCTAAATTACAGCACCGATACCTCTGGGCCTAATGGAGGTGTTTAAGGAGGATTTTTAGATTAGTTGGAATTCCCTGGTGAAAGTGTGGTGTCATTGTTCCCTGACACTTGTGTGAAAGAGTCTCCCTTTGTAAAATTATCCTCCATCTTTTTTATTTTCTCATAAATTAAGTGGTTTATTTTATCTTGTTTCCACTGTCAGTTGGGTTTGTGTTCCAAGGACACGAAGACACCATTAAAAATGATAGAATGCCAACAGTATTCTCAAATCAGACTCGAGCTACATTCTGTCATCCAGATTTATATGAACTCTCTAGAAAACATTTCATTTTGTAGATTTTTTCTGTTGAGTCATGTTTTCAGTCCTCCCTTATCAGTTTTTAAATGCTTTGTGTTGGGGTTCCCACAGAAGAAATGCAGGGACCTTAGATCTTTAAAGGTCATAGATCAGGGTGAGGAGAACACTGCCTTTCATTTCCCTTTTTAGGAATAAGTTTTCAACAGATTATCTGCTGAGCTCCAATTTCAGCCACTTAACCTCTCCACTCAAATTAAATTTGGCCTGTCCTGAGGTTGGCGAGAGACTTTGTCTTTGATTGTTATGTAAGAACAGCATGTGGGCTACTCGCTTAATATCAGTTATATCTACACTCTTAAATATGTTTTACACTTTAAACCTTAAAACAATTCTTGATGAATTATTAAAATATAAATGAATTAATCTCATTAGGCATGGGACGATATGAAAATTTCATGTCACAATTATCCTTGCCAAAATAATTGCAATTCATCAGATAATCAAAATAACATAACTTGAAACTTTTAAATGGGACTTAAAAAAACTGGAATCACTTTACCCTAAATTTTGTTAATAAAACAAATTATTAATTCACAATCACAATTTTGAGTCACGGATCGGATCCTTTTTCGGATCAGCACTGAAAGAGAGACTAAAAATATGCCAACCAGCAACTCTGAAGCTTACTGATTAATGTGATGTATCTCGTTTGTTTAATCTAAGAATTGCGTGCTGGAGTCAGGATGCAGATAGCCTAGTTTAACATAAAGAATGGAAGTACGGGAAAACAGCTAGTCTGACTTTGTCCAAGTCCAAAAAAATACACCAACAGTTTAACAGGAATGTAAAAATTACTTGACTGGTTTTAAGTGGAGTTTCATGCAGAGACTATTTCAGTCAGGACGTGGTTAGCCAAGCTTAGCATAAAGACTAAAAATCAACACTACCTAACAAGTTTACTGATTAATCCGATATACAGTACCTTGTTTATTTAATCTTTACTCAAACAAATGTAAAAAAGACAGTTTGTGATTTTTGGGCAATTTGTATGCTGGGACTATTACAGTCAGAATGTGGTTAGCTTAGCTTAGCATTAAGACTGGGGGCATGGGAAAACAGCAAGTCTGGCTCTGTCCAAAGTGAAAAAATACACAGTTGTAACAGAAATGTAAAAATGAATTTGTGGTATATGGGGGAGTTGCGTGCTGTAAGTATTCAACTCAATTAGCAATCTGTCTCATTCATTAGCTTATTTCAATGGTTTACCAATATTTTAAGAAGGTGCAGGTGTTCTTACCCTGTCCTCAAAAGAGAGTCAAGTACTATTTTTTTCCTAAAGCATTTAAAATCCCTTATTTCTGTTAATAATATTAACTTAATAATAAGACTTGACTAATACTAAATTCCAAATGAAATAACTCTTAGGCTGATATCTGTGCTGCCTTCACTGAACTTTTGCCTGATAGAAGTACATCAGTGAGAATAAATCTTGACTGGCAGCAAAGCGGTTCACATCAGGGGGAAGGAGAGAAACACTGTACATCACATACAGGAGGTGCAACGGGAGGGGCTGAAGTTCACTGTATGAAAAATGCCAACATTCCTTCCATCCCTCAGGTCATTTTGGGGTTTTGGTCCAGTGAAACTCTTCCATTTCACTGTCCTCCTGGCCAGATTTTCCTGTAGGCTCCACTCACAAGCAAGGTTTTGGTTTGGAAGCCTGTAGGGACATCACTCATCACATTATATGTTACAGACAAATGAAGTGCACACATTCTCTTTATTCTAAGTGAATTCAACACTTGGATAACTTAATAAAGGCAGTGAAGGGATGTGAAAGCAGATTCAGCAAAGCAGTGAATAAAAGTTACAGAGGCTTTTATTCTAATGAAAGCATAGCATTCTTTGTAGTTATGCATACAACTATTCTCAGACCTAAGAAAGGTTCACTGGACTAAAAAGAGAAGAATCTTCAACAGCAGGCAACTGTTGCTGTGGTTACAGTAAATGTTGCATGTCTTTGTATTTCTCTCCCTCAATCTTTTGCCAGTTTTAATCTTGAAATACGTGATGGTCGACGTGTATTTACTCCTCATGAGCCAAAGTTGTTGTTGAATATGACTTGACAAATCTCCACTCTATAATGTGCATATCATTACATTATATCATGTTCTTAATAAAAAGGTAAAATGTTTAATCTAATCTCAGGGGCTTGCATCCTGAGATTTCTTTATTTTGAGAAATACAGTCATTTGATTTTTCTCTGAGAGATAAGAAGATCTATGTCAGTCTGACTTCTGTGCATTAAATACGAGATGGAGGTAAAAAGATGTCCATGTGAGTTGAAAAAAAATCACACTTTGTTGCTGTTGTGTGACTCCAGTTAATGAATGTACAGAGAAATTTTTATTTTTATTTTTAGGCTCTATAAAAAAACAGGAGCACCACACGTGTTTGGCGTGTAGCTAGCTAGCTAACAGATAACTGCAGTTGTTACAATAGGTTTCTACCATAGACTATCAGTCCCTCCAGAAAAACGTGATTATGCAATCGCATAATTCAATGCATAATCAGCCAAAGTCTGCATATTAAAAAGGAGATTAACACCTATGTTGGCTACACGTTCTAAAGTTTGTTCAGAATTGTTGGCATTAAATCATTTTCTTTGTCCAAGTTTGAGTATTTGTGGACTGTGTATTCAAGTAGAAACAAAGTGTGGCAAATAAATGCAAACTAAGACAAACTACAGTTGGCTTGAACGGCCACTTGAGGCTAGCTCCAGGAGCTAGTCAATTCTCGATTAGGCCCCATGTAAAAATGGCCAAAATTGAACAGCAGAACTAAACATGTTTAACAGCCTGCTACAAAAAAACACACTTTTGGTCTCCAATAGCAATAATTTTTCAATGCATGTAATTTCTGATATACCTTAATATTAAGGTTTTCAAAGTTATGCATAATAAAGGGCATGGCCACTTCGAGTGAAACAGGTGGGTGCTGCTTCACAGACGGCCGTGCTGTCACAGACGGCTGTTTTTCAGTAAACCAGGCTCGAGCTCCACCCATACTCCAAACCTCTTTGCCATTTTTCCGATTAGCCGGCAGAGTCAGGACATACCAAGATGGCGACGGCCAGGAGCCGACCACACTGAAGCTTTTCACCAATGGCTCCTTCGATACCTATATCGTCACGTCCAGTGTGTTATCATTAGTCCAGTAACTTCCAGAAAAATGCGGAGATTTTTTGTGATTGTTGGCGGCAAAAATCTTGATTATGCCGGGCACGTTTTCTTGAAAAATGTGATGAATATCGCGGGATATTTAATGTCAATTTTATGCGATTGAAATTGCGGGAACTTTGCAAAAATTGCCGGGAACTGCGGTTTGATGAAAAAGAGAAAAAAAAGTGATCCCCCAACACCCTGATTGCTCACTAGGCTACTACCTTAATGTGAAGAGTCATTTCTTATTACTTCGTATGATAAGCAAGCATACTACATCACAGAAAGTGCTGGGAATATTTAAAGTCTCATCTTGTTTTATTTCAGACCTTAATAAACACATGGCTTTCAAACTTACAAAACATTGATGAGTCAAACAAGTTCTGTAGCTTTACAAAAGGGATTATGCCTACAGTAAAAATGAATAAATAAAATATAAAAAAAATAAAATGTGTGCTTCCTGTTTTACAGAGGTAGCTATACAAAACAGCCTGATTTGCGGGTTCCTGGTTTCAATCATGGCTTTATCACGGGGTTTGCACCTTTCGATGACGTTCACAGTCGCGTAATTACGTCAACTTCATAACGTTCCAATGGCAACAGGGGAAAATGGCTGCTCTTGTGGTGAAGTAAACGCAACATTTTTCAACCTTTCTGCTATATGTGACTTTTTCAACCGAAAAAATGCGGGGATTATGAAACATCCAAGCCCCCGCATATTTTGCGCGAAGTCGCCAAATTTATGCGGCGAAAAGTGCGGCGTATTTGGAAAAAATGCGGCCCCCGCATA
>NW_023340246.1:2337746-2398508 GCF_004916995.1 Morone saxatilis
GCTGCCTGTTTCTCCAGTCCTGCACATGACTGATCCTTGCTTTAAGTTTAGTTTTTGAAGAACGCATTCTTTGAATTTGACTAAATTATCCTTGCCCGACCGGTGTTATATCCTTTGATGGGTTGATTTGTTGAGCTGGATTAGCGTGTGCTGAATTATTGTTACATTCTCCTATAGTGTTCTAGGACCGGCCGAGAGCCTCATGCAGTTCTGTGTTTTTATGTATGACATGACTTGTCTCAGTCAGATAATTTCTCACTCTGCTCCATTTCCACTGTTACTGGCATTTAAAAGTCCTTCCTTTAGGTTACAGAGACACATTCATGCTATGAGACAAAAAGCTTTGCCTTCGATTCTAACTTTGTTATTTTTGTATGCAAACACATCTATGCCTTTCCCACGTATAAGTAACAGAAGTAGCAAAGTTTCTGTTTTTTTCAGAGGCAAACTCCAAAAAACTTTATATCCCCCCTCCTTCCCTAGATGGATAGTCTGTCTAAACCTGGTAGGGACCTTGGCTCTCCTAAGTGGCTGCCTGTGGCTTTTGACAAAAACGTATATGGAAATGTTCCATTGTTAACATAGTATTTCAGTTGTTGTTGGGCCTACAGTAATTCTAAGAATTGGCCAATTTTGGGTGATAATGGCCATTACACACCAAATAAAAATACATGTTTTAACTTAAGTAACATGTCAACTAAAGTGTGCTTCATATGTTACTGACATGGCATTGGGCTTTCATTGCCTTTATGGATAGTAATGGCTGAAGAGTGAAAGGAAAGGGGGGGAGGAGAGAGATCGGAGAGAGAGAGAGGGAAGAGAGAGAGAGAGGAGAGAGATAGAGAGAAAGAAGGAGCCACATGCCCTATAGGTACTGGTCTTGAGTATCCCTAAGTATGCTAGCTATGGTTTTGCAGAATTCACAAAAAAGAAAAAATCTTGGAGGAAAAAAGAGAATGGTAAATAGTGCATGGAAAGATTTGTTTGCTTTCACCACCAATGGTGCTGGCTTGCTGGTATTTATTAGGTATATATAAGCATTTTATTTAAGGCTCAAATATGTTTTGCGGCTCCAAACTGATTTTCTTTGTTTTTGGGGCTTTTGAAAGTAGAGATTGCTGACCCCTAGTCTAAACCCTGACAGTTTCTGCCATTCAGTTGTCTGATGGGTCCATATGATCCAGACTGTAACCAATATCCATCAATCAGGTTTCTTCTGGTAGTGCTGCAGTATACCATTAAGCCTGGATACCTGCTTATAACAACCAGGTGTAAGATGTGAAATAAATCATCTAATAAGAATAAATGGAGTCTTGAGGCTAGTTAAGGGTCGAAATGGACATTGACAAATGACAAGGTTTATTTGGGCTTGTTTTCCAGTCCCCTGCTGAGGAGCCTTACAACATTTCATGTGTTTCTCTGTGTTGTTGCCTGGCTACAGCCTTCCTCAGAATACGGCATATTTTTATCACAGTTGCTGTGTGTTCTCTGTCCTCTCCTCGGTTGCTGTGTGTTTTACGCTCGGACATTATTTGCTGGAAGGTGCCCAGACAATTCTTGATAGCATGTGGCAAATACGGCAGCACATTGTCTCATCTTATTTGTCCTGCAGCGGGGTTTTCGTTCCAGAATGGGTTTTTGCCTTTCACTGTTTGTTAGTAGAATCCCTCCTGAACAATTACACACCTGCAGTCCCGATAAGCGACATGGCCATTAGTGCTGGCCTCGCTGTCATCAGCGATAATGGTGGCCATTTCCTCTGACTCTCACAGTTGGAGTTGATGATGAACCAAGCCCATTATGGCGGTCAGATGTGACTCTGATGACGCATTCTCCCTCTGATTAATTCAGACATTTATTAATTAGCTATTTCAGATAATTGTTTCCCGTAAATTAATAGCTACCTTTAGCATCCCAGCGTGAAGCCTTAAGATGGACCCCTTCAAATAAATCTCAGGCCTTTAACTCGGTGCCACTTTGAATGGATGGTAGCTCTGTGAAGCATGACAGCCTAAAGACAACAGCCTCCCAAGGCTCAGCAGTGTGCCGACAGCGGGGCACGGGCTGCACTCCAACTGATTACCTGAACCACAGGCAGACGACACGCTCTCTCACTCTGCCCGTGTTTTCCTTCGCTCTCTTTATCTCCCTCTCAGAGTGGAGACCTGGCCGCACAACCCGGGAGAAGAAGCCATTTAGCAGATAATGACGCTTTGCCTCACCAGCCTGCAACACAAATAAGGCAAGTGGGCATGGAGAGGGAGCTTGCCCATCTGCCACGGCTTCATCATTCCTAATATGCCGCGCGTATCCCTGGGAGACCAGCAGGGGTTTGTGGGAAGTGAGGAAGCCATTAGCAGCAGTAAACAGGCTGCTGGCTAGCCTTTATCATACACTATTGTAGCTGTGGAGATGCAATTACAAATAAACAAAGGGACCCTTTACACCTGGTTTTAATACTGTGTTTGCCTCGTATGCTGATAGTGTGGATTATGTTTATATCTGTTATTAATATCCATTTTAGAAGAAGTATGATTTGTCATTCTCTTGCCAAAATGTATACTGGTAATGTTTATGTCTTTTTTTAATGTTGTCAGTAAATATTTCCTGGCTTCAGTACAGTAGGCATACACACTTGAGACACACTCTTGATATGTTTACGCTTCCTTGTAAATGTGGCCAAATGGATCTCTGAACAGGATTCAGTTTATTCATCCAGAATGCTGGGTATGATCTAGAGTGCACAAAATGTCACTGTCCTCTCAGTTGTCGAAGCTCATTGTAGACTTTATCAGCTGTAGTCAATTAACGTTAATTATGTGAATCAGCCAGTCTACTAGGGACAATCGACTACACTATTATCTGTATCTTTATCTGTAACTAAATTCTCTGTATTTGTATACTTACTGGGAATGGACAGTGCTTAAACCGGACATGGGTGGTGCTAAGTTAGACCAGAGGTTGCTCATTTGAGCCTATAATTCACATGTTAATCAGATATATTTATAAGAAATCTATTTACAGAACTGCTTCATGTTGAACTACCATGTTCCTACAGTAGTCCAGAATAGACAAAACAAACACTTACTGTAGATAGGGACTTAAGTGTTTTTTACGAGATTTGTGACCACTATAGTATCTCCTACTTACTTCACAGCCTGTTCTTATTCCCAGGTTGTCTAATACAGACGCTAGCGGTGTTCAGTTAGTTGCAATCAACACCATCACCACTAGATGCCACTAAATCCTACACACTGGTCCCTTAAAGCTGCATTGTTTGTGTTTTTCTTTTTGGCCATTTGTGGCAGAAGAACAGCAAACATAATACTGACATTATAATTTTGAAATGTTGATGTGGCTAAGGTGTTAAAGGTTCAGTGTGTAACATTAAGAGGCTCTAGTGTCAGAAAAATAAATGTAATATTCACAGGTATGTTTTCATTAGTGTATAATCACCTGTAAATAAGAATTGTCATGTTACATCTAACTACACAGTTAGATGCCACTTAATCCTCCACACTGGACCTATAAGAAGCCAATTTACTTAATTACTACTTACTTTAATATTCACCCTATGTTTAGCTATGTTTTGTTCTCCACCAACTCCTTTGGGAAATATTTGGCTCTGTAGCTGCTAGATGTTTGCCTTTTAACACTAGTGAGATGCTAACTTTGTCCGTCTGCATTTTAGCACTGATCTAGAGATGTTCATGTTCATGAAAATGCTGAAAGTGAGCGGTACATTTTGTGAACCCTTAAACCAAAGCAATGAGCTGAAAGATGCTAAAACGCTCTTTAGAGATGAGGGGAACTGCAGAGTTGGGTGATTTGTTGTAGGTTGTATAAAGCCTTTCATGGCTCCAGAAGGAGATGCTCAATGTGATAAACTGTCTCAAGGGATGTCACTTGAGTCAGCTAGGCTAGTGGCTCAATGTTACTAGTCACTAGCCACTACTACTACTGTATGACAAATACTGCAATCTTAAAATAGTGGAGTGCTCTTTTAAACACACTCCTTTCATTTGTTGTTGATTTTAAAAATATTGATCAGTGCGGCTTTAAGTACCCACATATCTCAGCTGCAATAAATGTAAAGAAAACAGATGAACTTTAGAGTTCTATGAAGTTCACTTCTAAATACTGATGAAATATTTATTGGCACATCTAAGGGGTGCATTATTTAGTTCTCAATTCTGTGGCGGGTTTACACTATTGCTTGTGCCCTCCTTATGTAGACACATTTGCCCCCTCCAAGACTATTGTGAAATGTATAATACCACATGTAAAGAAGGTAATACTACTGACTGTACTATAGAATAACAAGATGTCAGAATTGATTTCAATGAATACTCACAGTGTTTGTACAATGTGAAAAGAACATATGGTAAAGTTACTACGATGCAATCAGATCCTGACCACTGATTGACCACCGGCAACCACTTGGACATATCGCAGCTGAAAGAGAATCAAATGCTTGTATTGTTTTGGTTACCCTTGGAACTTTATACAACAGTGCAGTAGATTAAAAGCTACTTGACATTTCCTGGAAACTAGTGAAAGTGTGAACAGGCTCAGTCTTGTATCGTCTAACTGAAATGACCCCAATCCAACTCACAGTCCTCTGTCATTAACCTCTCCAGAGAGCCTGCCACCACTTTCCAAAATCTCTGCTCTCCCCATCCGTGCTGCCACTCACATGTGTGGTCGGGGCGCTGTCTGCCCTGAGGGGAGGGTGAAGGGATAGGATGCTAGGCTGGAAGTGTGTGTGTGTTTGTGTGTGCACCTGGGGCTTCAGTCCCCGCAGGGCGAGGGTTTGTTTCCAGCAAACTAATCCAGGGCAGACTTAGGGACCTGTGTGCTTAAACAGACATCTGGCTGCTCTGTCTGGAGCATTGTCCTTTCCAGATTTCAGATTAGACTTAATGCTCCTCTCTTTGTAAAAAGAGAGAGAGGAGAATACTGTACGTATTGTTTTACGGTCAGCTGTCCAACCTCATGCAGTTGCATAGAGATAAAGAGGCATAGGAGCTGGAGGCGTTGAGGTTGAAGCAGAGGACAGACAGCTGAAGCTACGGTGTGGCTGTGTAGGTTAACATGCTATTAGTGGGTGCAGTGATGTGGTGCAAGGTACTTTCAGTAATTGGGTGTAAAAAGGGTCATTTTTGCCTCTAATCATCTAAATATCCAACCAGTTGTGTAAGATGAGCCCACAGAAGGATGTAACAGAACATTGTTTCAGGTCCTGACTCTTGTAGTTATGGTATGTCTTCAAGAGATTAGAGAGGGTAATTAAATCCTAAAATATTGTAAATGCATTTGTGCTTTGGAGGGGAGGGAGAGGAAAATAGTAAGATGAAATCATTAGAGAGAGCCCTCATGCCTTCCGTTGAGAGGTGAGGTATTCTGATGGAATCTTCCCAGTAACCACACTGATCTGAGCAGTGAGCAGCACATTCCTTCTTGTAAACTTCTTTATGCCAGGATTTGATTTGCTGTAGTAGTTTGCGTCAGGATACGCCACTGAAATGGACATTTCATGTTGCTCATCTCATTTTTAGATTGCATGTACGGTTTACAAACATTAATTAGGCTGCCACTCAAAACTGATTCTGCCCTTTTAGCCAACAAAAAGCAATTATATATTTAAATTGAATCTTGGCACTTGGTATTTATTACTCCAGTTAGTTGCAAAAGAATTCAAGCTAAACCCTATTAGATTTGATAAAGAAGGTTTTATACTGGATTCAGATTCGGTTAAATGCTACTGAACCTCAACACAGCCACTACCTGTCAGGTGAAATAAGTAAGTAAGGGCTGGTTTCACTGAAATAAGCTGTGAATATTTAAGGTTTTCAGAGGATAACTCTTAAGGTCGCCTCTGCCTATTTGGTTCATATGTGTGTTCTGTGTAAAAACCAGCCAGTGATCATGGATATCATTCACCCTAACCCTAATGTGGAGCGATTCTTTTTTTATAAGAAACGTTCCACAGCTCCTATAAGAAGGATGTTTTAATTGATGATTAATGACAGAGCCATGAACTGGTTAATAAAAGATAAATACCCTCACCCAGGATGGGAGGGACGAGACAAGTGAGTGACTGACACTCTATATACTTAGACATGTACAATAAAAGTTTACCAGAATGGGTATTATATTTCAACATGGAATGTTAATTGTGTTAGCACAGGGGTGTGCCTTTTTCACTCTCTCTCTGGCTTGAAGGGGAAATAAGAGGAGAAACACAGCAAACAGGGCATGAGAAACCCAATCCCCCCCAGCTGCAGGGCTCCTCCCTGCTGAGCAGGTACATTCAGACTGCTCTGTCTCATTTAAAGACAAAATGGTGGAGAAATATCTATTGTCTCGTATGTATTGTTAT
The DNA here is from genome assembly GCF_004916995.1 of Morone saxatilis. NCBI lineage: Eukaryota > Metazoa > Chordata > Actinopteri > Moronidae > Morone > Morone saxatilis. The sequence goes on from NW_023340246.1 coordinate 2,344,129, forward strand.
ATTGCCCAACTTTAGTACAGAACAAGCTCTATAAACATGAAATGTCCTTGTTTTGCTGATTAGTAGCAAGAAGGATGTTTGTCTTTCAGCAGTAAAACATGTCAGCATATTAATGATGCCGCTGTCAGTGGAGACAAGAACATGCAAGTCAAATGCAGTGACAGGTGTCGTACAGAGACAGTCTTTGTCTACTGCATGTACAGTACATGGTACTGTATGTTGTCCCGGGAAAATGAGAGCCTTCATTATGGGGCGAGGAGCTGCACTGTGACTTCTGTATAATTCATGTTGTTTCCACGTTGATGCTAGCTGTACTGTATGGGCTCATTTATCCGTCTGGAATGTGGAGAAAAATCCTCAGCTTCTGTGTTTCCTCCCACTGCACAAACGGTACACGTGCATATCACACAGTATGTACAATAGATATGCAGAAATGTGATGCCAGTGTCACCATTGATTTGTGCACATTTTGTCATGCAGTTTAGTCAGTTTGTTTTTGGTAAGACTATTCTAGAAACACAGACGTTATTAGGAAAAATTCGTGTAGGAGAATCCAAACTTTAAGTGTAACTAAACCCCTAAATTCTGCTAGCTTGCTCCCAGCAACTCGTATAGGACAACACAAGAGGTAATACCGGCCTGAGTGAAAGAGTGACCCCTGCAGTGTAGCAGTAGTACAGCTGCTGGTAATAGACTCTCTGGTCCAGGCTGCAAACACAGAGAGTCTGCTGCAGGTTTGACAGTTACTAGAAGCACATTCACAGCCACTTGTAAAAGTTTCTGTGTGGAACCTGTGTTTGTAACATTAGCTAAACTATGTTAGCTAAGCTAGCAACTCAGAGCTAACCCAGTTGGTTGGTGACGAAAGCTGCCACCACATACGTCACCTGCCTCCGATTAGCCAGTCGCAAAATTCAAGATTTGGACATGAATGAATCAATCAATTAATATTATTATAATATAATTTTAATTGATATACAATATAAATTAATAGTGCTCAGCAACAACAACAGAGGCAACACAATTTTTCTGTTGAAATTTTGGGTTTGAAGGGCCAGTCCACGACAATTTACAACTAAACATATTTTCTTACCTTACCATGACATCAGGTAACCATGTAGATCATTTCAGGTAAGAGATACCTGCTTCTTTGTTGGCAGGGCGCTCAACCTTTATTGCTGCCCTTACAAGTGGTAGGGCCAAACAACTGAAGGTCTATGTTACTTCTTGAGGCTGAACCTCATGGCTATACGGTACCAGAAACATTCAGACTTGTAGTCTAAACCCAACCAGCACTGACTCAAGTGACCTTAGTCTAAAAACCTCTCCAAGTATCTACATTGGTAGACAGGTCAGTATGTTTTTTATGTTTTGGGTAAAATCAGCCCTTTTAGTTGGTTGTGTCTAGGGATGGTGGTTATTACTGTTTATCCTAACAGTTGTTTTTCAGTTTATATCAGACTTACCTTCTTCATAGCAAAGACTCAACAGTCGTCATCTGTGTAGAACAACAATTCCAATGGTGTTGAAGCTTTTACAGTGTAACTATAGGGTTAACCCAGCATCATGTTTGGTCTGTCAGGGTGGAGTAGAAACAAAATGTATCTAAAATATGAAATCATCACAAATTATGACTTTGAAATAAACAATGATCACTGGCTTAACAACAGTACAATGCTGCCTTTTTTAAAACTTGGGCATTAAATACCACCACACATGTATCATTTTTAATATTTACATATTCTATCACAATATATGCATCTACAGTAATGGGAGGATGGAGACTAACAATAATTCAGGTCGTGGGTGTTTCAGAAAAGTTCCTACCTGCATCCTTTTGTTAAACATTTTTATCATGGAATAAAGCTGACACATCAGGGAGACATGAAGAATTGTTTTTCATAATTTGTGTATGAGAGAAAGTTGTTTTCTCCGTTGTTGTAATAGTAATTGAGTCAAAATGTTTTCTTTTTATGATCACATTAAGTTGCCAACAAACACACCATCTAGTATTTAATGCCTTAAGAGTTATTTCAACAATATTTATATGTTTGAGTTCTTAATAACATCAGATACACTTTTTATGAGATGAGATGTGCTCCGGGGAGTTGACTTAATTGTATCCATAAGCAAAACAGGGATTTGACATTATTTCAAATGTGGTCACTATAAACATTTGTGGTTACACCCACATAAAAAAGCCCCAGAGCAAAGAATAAATCATTGCTGGCTGCATATTTTTACTCAGCCCCAAGATCCCCTCTCTTTCTCTCCACCTCAGCTTCCATCTCTAAAGTATTCATAGGCACGTAGTTGGGACCAAAATCATCTAATATCAATGGAATCTCTGTAATAAGTAGATTGGCCCAGGGAAGCAATCCATAACCTAAATCTGTATGGAGTTTTTGTGTAGTTCAACTTTGGCCAACTCTGATACACATTTTGCATTGTTGATCAGTCAAAATGATCTATCACATTAGCTATATTCAACATCCAATCATGCATTGCCCTGCCAGAGTATAAACTGCTCCACAGTAAAGGCCTTGTTTGCTGTCCGTTGTGAGACAGGTGTGAATGGTAGGAAATTAGCAAGTTAAGCTTAGATTCCACCTGGCATAGCTCTGTGACATTGCTTTTGCTTGCCGAGTTTGGTTGACTTGCTCAGAAGTTGTTGATTTAGTCATTTCCCCATTATTTTGTATTTCTACCATGGGTTAGTAGGCTTCAAAGTTAAATGGTTTCTTTTTTGTTTGTTTTTTACTGATCGACTATGCACAGGGTGTTTTATTTTGAAACTGATCAAATGCTTTATGCTGTTCCTGTGTCTGACTTTAACTCGGCTGGATTTGCTCGCTGCAGCTTGGCGTGACTTCCGCCAGAAATGCTAGGCACATGATTTTAGCGGAGAGCAGCTTCTTGAACACTTTCGAAACACACCGTGGTACAAGCATAGTCTAGAACGGCTGTAATAACCTCTGGCAGCCAAATCCGTGCGTACGTGGCGCAGCTGTGCCTGTTAGAATCAAAATGTATTGTGTATTAAATGTTAATAAGGTAAAGAATGAAATAACATAAATACATCTTGAGCAAACTGTGTTAAAATATGGTCCAGTTGAATGAGCGAAGTAGGTTAGCTTGCTAACTGACATTTAGTAAGCCTTTTCTTCTTTCTGTTTAGATGATAAAATTCTGGCCCAAGGGGCAACATAGTCGAGTTTTTGTATATCTCATTGCATGATTTCCACCCATGAAAGTCAAACAGTTAAGCTGAGTTACCGTTAGCACCACCAAATTTTAAAATAGCCTGCAAGTACCCTAGTGCAGCTTTATGTCTTTTGGCTAGCAAGCTACCTAGCTTAATTAGCTATTGTGTCTGGCAAGCACTAGCACGTTTCCGGCTAGCCAGCTACATAGCTCTCAACCTAGTTGTACAAGTGGTTATTATGTCACAACGACCTATTTTAGGAGGAAACACAACTCTTCTTGCTGTGCCACTTTCTGGTCTGACCTGGTACAGTATATATCATTAGGTTGTGTTAGTCTGTGACTCAACTTGTGCATTCCTAAGAGAAGATTCCTTTAAGAAGTTTGGGCTACCTTAGAGCAATTACCATTTGCCATAGTTGTGGTCTGCAGTGTGTTCTTTGTTAGATGTAGAAGATACAGAAAGCAAGAAGTTATGTGTTGAATAGGACCAACTCAAACACACAAGGGATTATTTTTTACATTGATTTCTTTCTGTTTCCATATGCTGCAGTTAAGTTGCATTTTCCACTAGCTTCTTCAAACCCAGTGGAGATCTCATAAACACTTGTTGCCTTGAGGTGACAGCTCTTCAACAGACGTGGAAATTTGACAGAGTGAGGGTAGGTAGAGCAGCCTTCTAACATTTCCTGCCCCAAGACAAAAAAGTTGCATAATACGCTGTAACTATAAGTACAGTCTGTCTTCTCGATGGCTGCTTGGAAGGGCTCCGTTAAGACAAAACTAGATTTTTTTTTAATGTAATGTATATTTTATGTGGTTTCTCTTCTAGCATGATTCCCACACATTTAAGTTGAACAGTTACTTTAAGACAGCATCAAAGTCAACAGCATGCAGTAAGTCCACCTTATCAAAAATAAGCAGTTCTGTCATTAGGTAGTATTGCATGTTTTCCCTTGGTTGAAAAGTAAAAACATTTTTTATCGTCACTTTAACTTTATATCACAGTCTTGGTAATGTCTGGAAAGAAGATTTGCTCTCTTTGCTTTCATAATGGAAACTCCATTACTGGTGGAGTAAAACAGTCATGCAGGCTCTTCATGAAAAAGAGCTGTGAGTCATGTCAATTTCTGGCCACTACCTCTCTCATCTTTTCTTTTCTTTTCTTCCCAACTTATCTTTTGTTGTGTTCAAATGCTGTGGAAAAAGTAGAATCCATCCTCTGTGCATAAATCATTCAAATCTAGTCATGAACCTTTGAGACTCTGACTTCACGTCCCTAGAACTTGTTTTTCACAGCCAAGGTTCAGCATGCCAAAGATCGCCCCTTTACCTGCAGCCGACCTCTATTCCCACCCTTAAAAGTGGTGGGCCATCACAATGTTCATGGGTCAAGGTCCGTGTTACCTCTTGGGTCGGAGGCTGCCTGGTAACCAGACAAATCTGCGAGCTCATGTTTTATTTGCTCTGGCAGATGCATCTTCCACAGATTTCCACCTTTCCATATATCATAGGCACTTAATCTACTCTTCTAAAAATACATGTATTATAAACATAATTGATCACCAACATACAAATCAACAATTCTTTTTTGTCACCAAATAGAGTTGGATCCTGGACGAGCCCCCATTTGTTATTGCTAATATGGGGTGGAGCTTTTGTATGATGACTGTACAGAGGATCACATCCTTATTGGCTGTTAATAACCAAGACAGCTGCTGCTGATGTAGAACTGTTTTTGCTGAATCAGTATTAAATGAACTGGAAGGTATATTTTCTCTAAAAGAACGATCAGCTGCAACTGCAGCTTTTGTTGGTTAGCTGTACTTCCAACAGGATTTGTTTAATTTAACTACGCTACATCACATTGGTTGTAGGATCCAGTTGTATTGTATGTATTGTATGTATTGATAACGTCCCTTGGAAATAAAAAATAACTGATTCCTGAAATTCCAGACTAATTCACATGCCAGACTACATATTGGCTACCAGAAACTTTCAAACTTGTAGTTTTTAGTCCCAACCAACACTGACTAAAATGTCATCTCCTGGAGGACCCAGGAGGGATTACGTATCCCATCTGGTCTGGATGTCTGTGCTACCTTGCTTAGTCTGCTGCCACTGCTACCCCAACCTGTGTAACTGTCAGAAAATTGCTGTATTTGACTTTACATAAGCTGTGATTTCGTTTCCTCACAATGAATGAACAATCACATTCTTGTCATTTTTAAAAACATGAAAGGAAATGCCTGAAGTAGCAGTGCGTGTCATCATGCAAAATGGGAATTCTAAGAAGAGGCCTTTCCACACTTCCTTCCTTCTTATCAGTTATAAGCCTTTTGTTCTTTGTGCATACAAGCTGCCTCTGGGTTTGACATGTCATTACAGAACTATTTGTATTACAAAATGGAGGGTGCAAAGTTAATGAAATGCCTTTTTAACAGCCAGTGTCCCTCTATATCCACAGCCAAAGGACAATGACACTGTTATGTGCTCCAGTTTTAAGATGGGACACAGTCAGCGGTGTCTGCGGGAGAGTCAGAGGTTTTGCGCTCAGTGAATGTACTTTTGTGACGGCTCTTCACAAAAGAGCCACACATCATGTCAAACAAGGCTGTGTACAATGAAAGAGCATTATGCTGTGATGTATAGACTTGTACCATCTGGATTCCTGGCAAGTGACAGAGAGATGGGTTGGAGGATGAGACTTTGGGCTTTGTTTCATTTTCTGTGACTTTCATTAAGGATGAGACCAGATTTATGTGGCCCGTACCCATTGGGGACGATGGCACACATGAAAATACAATGACTGCACACACAGGCACAGATTTCTAGGCAGTGCCAGATATAGAGATGAATCGTTTCTTTCAGTCTGCAGGTGTTGTATTGTGCAGCCAAAATAAAATCAGGTCAGCTTTGAACTCCCCCACGAAGCAGGAGAGAAGTTTAGGGGAAGCTGAGCCGCAGGAGGCTGAGAGTAAACATCTGGAATGTTTGCAATGTAATACAAGCAGACGTAAAAATTAGCACGGTGCCTGATATTTAGGTGTCATTCCACCGCAGTGACATGACAGGAAGACATCAGGCCTTAATAGACTTAGCTATACAGTAGATCCGGGCTGAGTTGCAGTATTGTTGTGCTTGTTATCAGGCCCAGATGTGACAGCGCAGCCAGCAGGTATTCACAGCTATCGTGGAGCAGTGCCAAACAGGAAGCTGGAATAATAACAGCCCCTCAGCTATATGCCACCGCCCCGGGACATCAGATTCAACCAGCGCAACGCACCCCAGGTCTGCCCGTGCGTCACACCGCTTCACTCTTCCCTGCTGAGCGGGCCAACAAAAGCACAGCAATGGGAAGTTTTATGTGTTAAATTGTTGCCACGGGAGGATAGATCATCAAACTGGGCGTGCTCCCTTCACTTGTTATTACCCCCCTTCCAAAAAATAAATCTTGCAAGGGCAGTTAAGTGTGTTGTTGTTGAGGGAAACTCGTGAGCAAATCATGTAGGATTTTCGCTTTGGATTGTGAAAGGCATTTCAAGTGTCTCCTGTAAAATGTGTGCTAATTTGTTGCAGATGAGAGCGCAAATCACAGGATGTCACAGTTGTCAAACACACACGAGGACATTTTAACAATTAAAATATCACTTTGCTTTGGTCAAATCATACAATGTTGTGTACACTATGAAATATATAGGTTTTGTCATTTATATACTATATTATCTTAATATATTCCTTTACTCCCTAAGACACCTGCCAGGTAATATATGTGGCCCATGTAATTAATACATGTGACAGCCAACATATGGTTGTACTACATTTGTGAACAGATACTGTGCATATGTACAAACAGCCTCTGTGAGTACTGAGCTGTGATCAGAGCCCTGCTGCCGGCATGCTGCCATCTGTCTGTATGTCCACAGCAAAGGTTTACCAAGGAGGAGGGGTTTCTCATCTTCATGGTGAAAACATTACAAGTGTGATTGTTGCTACATCTAACCACTTCAAGCATATGGGTTAGTCTTTTTTCTACATTTTGCTCAAAAGCAACTCCTTACAGCATGGCAATGTCAGTGTGTCTGTCTGTTGATCGGTCCACCATGTCTAGAATGAAATATCTCAACAGTTATTTGATGAATATTCATAAAATTGGCATTCATGTACCTCAGAGGATTAATCCTACTGATTTTAGTACATATTCATGATTGATGATTCTAACACAGTGAACTTAACAATCCAAACATTATACCTGCTAGCCATCAGCATGTTAGCATTGTCATGGTAGAATATTAACATTAGCATTTAGCTTGAGTACAAGTAGAGCCTCATAGAGCCTCAGAGAGCCACTAACATGGCTGTAGACGCTTGTTTGTTGTGTTGTTTTTACTCCAGTAAAAAATGGTGTTTTATGATCTGCTCTGCTTCATCATACTTCTACATGTGATAAGGATCCTTTTCATCTATGCATTGTTTAAAATCATTTCCGGCATTTCTTTATTTTCAGATCAACTTTACTTTAACTAATGTGGAAATTACGCCCATTTCTTGTGGTTGTTCCACAATAAAGGCATAACACTGCGTTCACATAAAAATGCATTCATAATGAAGAAAATGCATGAAATGATGGTGCAGATAGATAACATAGGTAACATAGATAAGCCTAGCAGATAGCAAAGCTAAGTAGGACTGCACAATTAACCAAAATATTATCGAAATCGTAGTATGGCCGGCCAAGTGCACTATCCAAATTGCTGAAACTGCAATAGCTGCAAAAAAGTTAAATTCATGACAAAACAGCATTGTAATGAAGCACTGCAGTTATGAAGAGAAGGCCTGGCTTATAAATCTTGTTCTCCCCAATAAGACCCCAGACCCCAAAAATGTTCATATAGGGTGAAAATCAGCGCAATATGATGTTTTAACCATTTTGAAGATTGTTAAAACATATAAGAGAGATATAGTCACATCCTAAGTTACCTAGCTAATGTTAGCAAACTGTTACCTTACCAGGTGATTAATCAACATCAATCATTAAGCAAGCTTGTTACATCTGAAAGTTAATGTTAACAAAACGTTAGCTAAATAGCTAAAAGGTTAGCTTGCCAGCCAACTAATAACTTATGCAAATTTGCTTGCTATTTAACTAGCGTTTTGCTAACATTAGCTAAGTTAAGATGTGACAAGATCTATGTTGCTTTTATGTTTTAGCCATCTTCAAACGTTGGTTGTCTTCTCAACATGGACGAGTCTAGAATATAGCATATCTTAGTACAGGAAAGGAGACTGAGGTTCTGACTGAGGTTTGCTCAAATCTTATTGGCGCACAGAGCCAAAAGGAGAGGGATGGGTGAATTGCAAAAAACTGTATTATTGTCATTTAAGACTAATAATGATAAGCACAATAATGCAAGTAAACTATTTCAAAGAGCAAGGAACTATTAGTTATCGAGCAATATTGAGGTCATGTTCATACATATTACGATAAGCTAATATTGTGACAGGTGACATTTGTATATGTTGTACAATAAGTCCGTTGATTATCATGACAGGCTTATGTAAATAAATACAGACACTGGCATCGGTCAACTGTTAATCTGGTGATGACAACAAGAAGTTGCCCACACTGCCCACAGCACTGACTGTGGACTCTTGTTCAACTTTATTGACTCACTCCTGAGGATCAATACATTGTCAGTTTATTATCTTATACAGGCTTGAGTTATACTAATTATTCCTCATTTTACTTCTCTGCTTTATTTATTGCACAGTACAAGCAGATCCTTTACGCACATTATTCCTGTGTGCGACTACATCGTATAGTGTGTCTCTGTGTACTCATTTACAAGTGTGTGTGTGTGTCCTCTTAAACCCACTTAGTCTCTCTCTCAGAAGTAGAGGACGGCGTCTCCGTGGCTCATCCCATCAAACAGTGTGAGGCCCGGGCTCATGAGGGTAAATCACTTCTGGGCCTCATCATCGCCATGGCAACCTGACAGAGTGCAGCTCCGTAATCGGAGGCTCTCATGATCTCACGTCTCTTTCTCCACTTTATGAAAGGAACTGCAACCATCACTCAGAGAGGAAGTGAAATACCTGCAGTCAGTACAGCAGCTGCAGCAGTGAGCTACGCTAACTACTGACGCTTTATCTTTGCTCATGCTGTTTTAATGGTCGTCACTGGAAACTCACAAGGTTCTTATTTGTAATCTGGAAACACAGTTGCTGTCAAGAAGTCAATGCTTTGGCCTTACTTTATTTGATTCCATATTTGGTCCAAAGTATTCATGGCTCTACTACTAGAAAGGGTTTTAGAAAACTTGGTTTTGTATCATTTCAGGTCAAAATCATCTGTCTGCTTTCAGTGTTTCAGTGTGAAAAGATGATCTGGTGCTGTCCACATTCCATTGTCATGATTTTTACAGGACCACCCCACTTATCTTCTCTCTCTCTCTCTCAGACAAACGCGTCACACAAAGATGAAGCTGGCTGGGGCATTTCTGGTCTGGGTCAGAAATGCTCTTCTTCCTGTTCTCAGATGTGACCCCAGAGCTCAGGAAGCCCTTTGCAGCTGTACCACCTTCCCAACTGTGACAGCAGCTCTGAATGGCAGGATGTCCTGCTTTGAGTTCCCCTGAGAGGCTCTGTCAGGGGCCAGGCACCCCTGCAAGGTTCACTGGCCACCGAAAGGATCCTTAGTGCCACAAAACAAGGTGGTTATGCTTTTAACATTGTACTTCAATATGACTACGTTTACATACACTACACCATAGTGCAGTTTGGCATAAAGTGGGTAAGGTGAAGGACTGAACAGTAACAGAATGTTTGCCTTTGCAGTCCATGTTAATGCGTCCCCTTGGTGGATCGACTGATGTTAGCTGTGCCTTACCAGCAACACACATGAACACACAGTGCCTGAGAGGTGCATCATTTTTTAACTGTATCCAACTACCTCGTGTCATTCATACATTGTTATACATAAAATATAGTTCAGAAAAATCCCCCCCTAAGCAAACAGAATTTCACATCCCTCAGTTTTCGCCATCTTTTAAAAGCCACACCATATCCTCTTAGTCTGACAGGACACACACTTCCGTCTATGGAATGCAATTTGGATGTCCCAGATGGTGATCACCACCAGACTATTGCTTAGGGCACCATTAGAAAAGAGACACTCTCTTGTGTACTGAAAGTTGACACCAGTGCTGTAAATTCTGTGTTGCACAGTCCTATAATAAGAACATAATTCTGAGAGACATTGGGCTTTTGTGATCTTGGAAACTGCAGTTGACGCAACAATCTGACTTCAAAGTCAATTTAATAGCAATCATATCACACGAGTATGAGATGGAGTTTGTAAAGGTGTCAGGGGTTGTTTTTAATAGCTTGCATTTTATTGAGCCTTGAACCATCAATCTTGAATCTGCTTCATTCTCATCTCATCTGAAATTTGTAAGACAAAACACAAGCAGCCTGTACTGACCAGTCACAGTTCTTGCTGCCCCCACATAGTTTCTTCATAACTGCTGTAGCCCCAATGTTTAATTACATTTTTGTGGAAATGCAGATGCGTAGCTACACAGATCACTCACGTAGCCACTTTTGGTGCGAAAGTATAAATCAGCTTGAAGCTCTTGAAATTTGAAGATTGAACAGGTTCCTGTCTGAGCACCTCAGACTGCACACAGGTTGATGGTCAGTCTTTCATTATACTTAAAGTGTCAAAAGTGGCTAGCTGGCTATGCATTCCTTTTTTCCTTTCACATAAACTATGAAAAATATATATTTTTAGGAATGACATATTCACTCAGTCACATAGCGATCCAAGTATGTGAAGATTCAAATTGGTGCGGTTAAAAATTAATTGTGTTACTCTTTTTAAACAGCAGAAGCCGTTACCTATTTTGATTTTGCTTGTTCGACGTCCTACATCGCTTGCATTGGCTTCCCGCAGTCAGAAAATGAAAAAGATAGGACAAACATGGCAAGAGATATAAGGCCATTTCCGCTGTTGACAAGGTTCAGTTTCTTTTTCAAAGAAAAGGAAATATGCAATGTTTTGCACAGTTTATACCATAGAAAATATATTTAATAGAGAAATAAATTAACCTTTTTCAGTCATATTTGTAATATTAATTTGTCTTCAATCTCATTTTGTTTGAAAAAAATCATGAAAAAATTAACATAATTTACATATGCAACTCACGCCCCGTCTATCCCTTGATGGCGCCACTGAATACTTACAGGAAGCTCAGGTGGCTATCAGACTGGAAATGCCATTTTGTAACCTGTCTGGAGTTGATAGACGGTGTCTGAGGTCTGTCGGGGTGAAGGGTTTTGGTGCTTTGTATCTTGGGTTGCTGCAGGAAGTGTGCAAAACTCATCTGCTGGATTTTCCTGTGCAAAAATCATCATCCTGTCTCAGGGGAATTATTTTTACTCTACTTATCAGCCCGACAGTATCCTCTACAGGTCACAGTTTTTGGGGCACAGTCCGTCATACTTTACACACTGAGCGCTTCTTTACATGCAAGTTCTCATGGCTTCAGATAAGCAAGAGGCCCTTCTTGTCCTCCTAACATGTATACCATCATTGTTAACCAGTCAGTTGACATGACTTGTTAGAGCCGGGGACTGTGAGAGCTCAGGATGACACGATGACTGCATCCCGTCAGAATGTCAATGCCCCGGCCCAGCTGAGTCCAGCTCACTTCCTGTGGGTCAGGGCTTTCTCTCATGCGCCACTGAATGGGGATGGTGTGGCAGCGCTGAATCGGGTTCCTGTTTTTGCTCTTCAATCGAAAGTGATCCGCTTGCCAAGCTTCTGCCCACTTTTGAACTTTCTGCCCACTAAAAACAGACCCAGGAGCTGTCAGGAAAAGAGAAGTGAAAGTCAGGAGCTACTTTAGAAAAAGCCCTGAGCCTGGGGATTTTCCTCACTGACCAGAGAAGGTTAGACGTTAGAAGTTAGAAGTTAGGTTTTTAAAGGGAAAAGCTTTATTTTGAAGTCAACGTATAGAACTTCCTTACGGGGATATTTTTGAGAGAGACAAGGTGTTACTCTGGCTATCCTTTTTGATATGGAATGAGACGTTGACATTTGGTTTTGGTGTGTGCTAAGACACCACTATAGTTAGTTCCTCTGTGCAGGCGTGGGTTGGTTTAAGCCAACTGCCTCCACACAAATCAGAGTTAACTTGTTATTGTCCATCACTGCCACTGTGTTTTAATGTATCTTAAAGCAAAGTGATCTAGGCTTTAATACAAGAACATTTTATTCATTATTATTAGTAGCAGTAATTTTTTTAAATCTTTTTGCTGATGTAGCCATTTTGTAGTTTTGGCCATTATTCCAAATAGTTATGGTAATATTTTACTGACCAAATTAACTGCTGTGACATGAAGACAGAATGATGCTGTTCAAGTACAACAGAATGCAACAGGGAAAAAGAGAAGTACAGTATATTAACATTGAAACGTAGACCTACAAAATCTAATTTGTGTTTGCACAGGACAGATTATTAATATCATCAATCAATGTAGAGCCAGAAGAATTATCATCCAACTCTACTCAACTCAGTCACTCTCATCAACCTTATTTCCTACTGCTTAAGTTGCCACAAGGGGAGCCCACATCTTTCCAGTCATTCCAAAATCCTAAGCCTGTCACCATGACTGCCACCATGGCTCGGTTTACCCATTGTATCCCCCACAAAAAACCTAAACTTATAAACTAAAGAACAACAAAGAGATGAGATGCCCTATCTGCGATGCAATATAAATATTTGTTTCTTAACCAAACTGTACATTAAGTAAATACAATATGTTTTCAAAATATGTTGTCTCAAACTAAGAAAATAACCCTGATGCATTTTATGTTTACCACCTGTAGGATTGTCTGAAAGGTTGTTTCTTTCCCTAACAGACCTATTTTTATTAATGTTGATGCATTCTCAGCAATTGCTTTAGTGAGTTTGAAAAAGAGGAAGTGCACACTTCCATGCAACTTTACATCTCTGTTTTTCCCATACTTCTGCAAAATCTTTTCATCCCCTTCCTATCAGAACAAGAAAAGATTGTTGTTACAGTAGCAGCCCCTGGGATCCCCAAAATACATTGTGCATAAATTGAGTTACTCAATGTAAACTTTGCTTGAACTTCCCTGAAACAGAATATGAGCATTAGACGAACTCTTGCCACGGCCGCAAACCCGCAGGAATGCATGTCGAGTTGATGGTGTACCCCAGAGAAAAGAATATATTTTTAATTAATTGCACATTACAGAGGCTCAGAGTAAAATTCCATCATCAGAGTTCTGATGTTTTCCATAAAGTTTGAGAATGTGTTGCTTTCTTTCTGGCAGAGATGAGGTGGTGGAAACATCTCAATGTTGGCTTGGATTCATCCACAGTGTCTCACCTGGCCGTCCATGTCACCAGGACTGTAAAGGAACAAGTGATGTAGGCTTTGGCAGGCCATGCTGTAGGGAAAAACAGAACACGTGTTATAGATATTCAAAGTAATAGAGAACTGAAAGCACATTTGCAAAAGCTGTTTTTGCCATAAAGCTACTGGAAGGAATTTTATCTTTGTAACTGCCAAGAAAACCCTGGAATTGATGTGGGTTTTCTGTAGTTGAAGACTTTAGAAGTCTTTTAATGAAGCTTTTAAGAACTTCTCTGCAACTTGATGTTTTCACAGTACATCCTGCCTTTATATAGTGTTCATGTTTAACGCAAAATCTGAAGTTACTCAGGTGTATTTTTCCCCAAAATAAAACATGACCAGAATTTTGCGAGGTCCTATATTTAGCTCCAAATGTGGCTTAGGAAGACAGAGCGACAACTCATTTCTCCTTTCAAAAGATCTCTGTATTGCATACAAAACTATGTCAATGTTGACAGTGGTTCAGAGCAGCTGTACCTCTCCCAGGAAGAGAGGCGGACAGCCTCACCGCAACTCATCAGACATTCTGAGGCTGGGGCTCTTGAAGGAAAACGGTTTCTGAGTCATATCATCTCCATGACAACTACATGTGGAGCTGCTCCTGCTGCCGCTCTACTCAATGTAAGTCTCCTTGTATGAACTGAAGACTCAAAATTGAAAAAGATATCTGAGAGGGAGCTGTAATCTCAGCAGTAAATAGTGGGCATACAAAGAAACAATGTCCGAATTAATGTTTATATGAAAGAAAATATTAAATCTATCAAGTGCACTGTTCCAATGTGAACTTAAAGCCTCAGTTCACCCAAAACACAGGTAAAACATATTTTCTCACTTACCTCTGGTGGTGATGATGATAGGGGGATCTCTAAAATGATTGCAGTTTATCCTAAGGAGGATGTAAATATCTGTACCAAATGGCATGACAATCCATCTTAGAATTATGGAGGTATTTCTCTTATAGCTACAACAGTGAACCTCAAGGTATAACTAGAAATCACCCAAGAAGATATGTCAGATATATTTAGACATTAAGATATTTCAGTCATCTCTTTTTGTGTAATTAGGTCAACATCACCTCACCAAAATCAAGATTAAAGTCTAGCTATTCAGTGAGGGTGTATAGAGACAGTGGTGCTTTGAGCTAAATGCTAATATCAACATGGCAGTATGCTCAGCATGACAATATTATCGTGCTGATAGCAGTTATTGTTTACCATGTTGACCTTTAAAGTAGAGTTGCCACAAGAATTTCCTAGTTGGCTAGCCAATAGTCGACTAGCGGCCAACGTTTATGATACTGTTATTTAAATACATATATATCTATATTATATCAGCCGCCTGTTAAATGCTAATGGCAAACAGGATCATTTAGTTCATTTAAACACAGTATAACATCACAAATCATCAAGTCTTGTTGTTTAAAACACAGAATAAATTACTTCCAACCTGACAAAAACAAATACTAGCGCACTTATTGATACGATGAATGATGAATAACTTTGGGATAGGCCTACAGTCATCCATTCAGTCATTAGCATGTTAACATTTGTTAATTAAGGTTAAACACAAAGTATTAGTTTTAGTTTTGCAGGTATTCGGACAAATGTATTGGACAAATTGAAAGTCTGACCTCATGACGGTACTATGCAAAGTCAGGAAACCACCAGGTTGTTAGAATTCATCATACACATTTATAGCTATCCATCCATGATGCAAACTTTCACTCTGAGCCAGGTCAGGAAAAATGTTTGCTTGTGATCTGGGTAAACTGACCCTTTAGCAAAGGGCTATGCCAGTGGTGGCATCATTTATTTTTATATGGTGATGAACGGACCAGCACTTCCATGATTTGTGGTTTAGTTTAGTGGCCAAGTCTGCTGGAGCTCAGGCCACTTGTACCAGATCTACTCTAAACCCTGCAAATCACACACCACCAAAATAAAACGTTGAGTGAATTACAGGCCTCTTGAGAGGGTCTTGAGTGTGCAGGGAGACATCATGCATGCTCTGCCCTGCCCTGTCATTACTAACAACACTCTGAGACCCTGGTGACAGCCTAATGACCGGTGCCAAAGTGTGAGTCATTCTCTGGCAGGCACTCTGCATCCTGGGCAGGATGGCTGATGACCAGCTCTGATGGCCAAACTGTTGCGGAGAGGATACGTCTGATTGGGGCCTTTAAATTCTGCCAGAGCTGTTGCTTTCCCCTCATGGCTGAGCTTGTCTTTTTCTATTGCATTCAGATGCCATAATAATTACAAGACACTAGTGCTGCAACTACTGATTATTTCCATATTGATTCATTTAAATCAACACATTTCATTGTTTTGTTCATCAGAAATTATTATTTAAACCATTGCTTGTTTTGTTTGACTAACAGTTTAAAATACAAAGATATTCAGTTCACAGTGATATAAAGCAACCACAATAAGAAACCAGACCAAATGTTTGGAATTTTTACTTGATGAAAAACCATTTAACTAATTCAGAACTTAATTATGTTCTATACACAAAAAAATATTGTAATGTTAGATTTCAACTCTAAAACCTCTCATAAATCATTAGCAATAAAAACAATAAAATACTTTGTGTTATTTTTTCTGTCCATTCCAATAGATAATAATAGACTAAAATGTGCCCTTCTCGCAAATTCCATCGGGCAAAGCCGTGACGCATTACAGGTCAGCCGTGGTTGCCTGACCAGATCGCGCCTGTTCTAGGCAATGCTCAAAATTGCTCACTGTAGAATGCGTGTCTGGTTTGTTTTTGATAGAAGTGCGACCCACTTGCGTCAAGCAGCACAGAGCAGATCACACTTGCAAGAAGGAAGACATGAGAGGAGATTTTAAGTAGAGAAACACAGTTTTGTAAGCTTTTTAAGGACAAAATACACAAATAAACACTCTGAAGACGCTGCGCTTCTGGAACGCTCTCGTGGGATTTGAAGATGCAGGGATCACAGATCTAAACCACGATCTAGACATGACGTCTTAAAGCCGTGCCCAGGGGAATTTCGGGGTTACACTTTCCTCCTAGCCTCATGCTTGCTGACTGCTCTACTGCAGTCCATATTGTGGAACACTGGGATTGGCTTATAGACATCTGATCAAATGAACTTGTGCATTTGGGTGCAGTCAGATGACAGTAATCATAGACATCCAAAAAAATATATGTCCATTGGAATGAACAGGGCATCTGAAGGGGTTTAAATTAAGATTGAATCTAAATAGTTACCATTTAATTTTCAATTCAATTTGTCAATTAGTTGATTAAACATCTCATTGCTACATAGAGCACACATTACTTCCTTCGCTGGCACTGAACATTGGACTTAATTCATGAGGTGTGGAATCGTCCAATATGCACACAATTCTTCAGCTACTGGGCTGTGCTTTTTATGGTATGGCAGGTGTGTTTGGTCTCTGATTGTACTGCCTTCTTTACTTTTGGTGACTAAGTTGCCATGGCTGCATTGGCAGTTTGCCACACTTGAGTGATATCCCACCATCTAATCACAAGTACATGTTTAAAAGGCTGTTCAGTATGTCCTGCTGTGATTGAAACAACACTGCCACTGCACCAGGGGAGGACTGATGCAAATCATCAGAGCTTAAAACCTTATCGTAAAGCCTGAGTAGAACTATACATCATTTTAAACTGTGAAACATCAATGGATTGTGTTAGACAACAGTTAGCCACTTTGTATCACACAGATTCCATCCATAATTTAAGAAAATAACTGGGGCTATTATAAACTTGTACTGTTTGCAAATATCTTAGAAAGACTTTTGCCAGTTTTCACTAGAGGCTAAAAAAAAGCTCACACCAAGAATGCTCGGAGTGGTTTCTTCAAAACCTGGAACAGCTTGTTTATTTTGCTTTCTTAGGTCAGGTGGGTGCAATGCAATTAGAGCTGGGGAGTCCACACCAAGATACCTGAAAATCAGTCTTTCTGCCTTCTCCCAAGCAACAACACAGCAGATTTAGTTAGTGAGAATGCAGTCCGAACCAGGACGTGCACTGATCCTAAAACATGTAATTATATTGGCATAAGGAAATAGATGTGGACATTTGATAGCCAGGAGTGCAAGATCAGAAAAACTGGAGGAACAAAATAAACCGAGAGCAAACTTGGAGTCAGGAAGCGATTGAAATCTTCGGTCCATGCGAGCTCATGCTCAGCATTTATTAATGTTTGTACTCTTACCTGGCACGAACACACAAAAAAAAAGGACAAATCCATCATTCCTTGCCAAGGTTAAATGGTCAGATTTGTTTTGATTCCTCTTAGAGCTGCCAAAACAGGCCGACCCAAACATAAAGATAGAGATAAAAGGAACGTACGTGTAAACTTTTCACCATGGTTTGGACTCAAGAAAACAAACCATTGGCTTGATAACGCTATAAGCGGCTAAGAAAATCAAGGTGCCATATGTTGTTGGTCTCATACAAATTACTGTCTCACTGTTGTCCAAAGATAATCTGTGCACACACATCACTTCTATGGATACATGCTCACGCAGGTTGGAGTTGTTTTCAGCACCTCTGAAGAGGGAACAAATGCTCGGACAATCAGAGCTTTATTAGGCACAAACTGCGTTGGTTTGTATGACTGTCAGTGCTGGGGAGAGGTAGATTACAGTCAAGCAGCTCTTATCTCCCTCAGCCAGATTCCAGTGGCAGGTGGCTGAGGGCATTAGATTTCCATCCCTCTTTACCTCAACTATCGTAAAACGGGTGCAGCCCTCTGTATAATGCCTGAGCAGAAAAAATCTACTGTACCCTAGATTCACTTTAAAACTTTACCAGAAATTATGCTTTTTATCACTTATGTCACTGTTGTGTGTCTGACACCTGTATTGCAACACATTTTCATGATTGGTTGCACATCAGCTCTCCTATGGATGCAGTGCAGGAATCATAGAGGTTAAAAAAGCCAGTCCATTAATCATGTAACAATATTGATTACTGCAGCTTTAACCCCCAGGTGCTCAGACACTGCTCAGTAATTGGCAGCCCCCAGGTCCAGGATGAGTTTGTGTTGCTGTATAAATAAACATGCCCACTCAACAGGATAAAACTAGACAAGGTTAGAGCAGCCCAAATGTGTAATAGACAGATCCACTATAGGATACTGTGTCAGTGTCATGTTTTGCATCGTCTAGACAAGAAAGGTACACGTCTGTATGAAGGTGCAGTATAAAGAGTAACAAACTCAGCCTATTCAGGAGACAGGTGGATGGATGATTTTTTTTGGAGACCAAAAAGTCAATGTTGTCAGGTACGTAGCGTAACTAGGGCTGTACCCGATTTAGAATTTTGACAGAAGTGAATTTGGCTGTTCCATATGAAAATTTGACTATTCGTTCTTTGCACAGGTTTCACATTTTTTTGTAATCTATGATGTGTACACAAAAGATGTCCCTACAGTCAGGAAAAGTAAAATCCCAGCGCACTGTGGAGCGTCTTTGCTGCTGGCCTGTTGACAGCAGCCCAAGAGTCAATGACAGTGGACGGCAGTAGAGGACGTTGTACCACCGTCTGGTTCAAAAGAAGTTTAGCCGACTTCACTGACGGTCAGCAACGTAGCAGAGAGAGATGAACCTAGCACATAGCATATCTAAGTACAGGAAAGGAGAAGGTTGACCGAGGTTCTGACTGAGGTTTGCTCAACTGTTTTTGGAGCACAGAGCAAAAAGGGGCAGAATTGTCAATTGGAAATGTCTTTTTTTTTTCAGCCCCTTCCAATTTAACAACATCCTTTACCTCCACCGATTTAGCGTGGCACTTCTATGACATTGTCAGACTCATGATGGACACAAGTCGACAACAACAACAAACAACAAAAATCAACAACAGCAAAATCGCAGCAGAACCAGAGACATTGTGTGTTATAGTATGTAGTATCAAGCCTCTAGCCTGCAGCAGAGATGAGGAGCAGGCTACAGAGATATGGTAAGCTCACTTCTTTCTAACTTGACACCCCTAGTTTTCTTTCATTTTCAAACTTGTAGTGTTCAGCCCCAACTTCACACAGCTCCCTCTGGAGACAAAAGGTTTTACACAACTTTTTTCACATACGCAGTAGTACTCCCCATCACCTGTTAACACACTTTGATGTTTAAAATCAGTGGAGTTCCCTTTTAAGCTGTGTGTTGTTATCAGTCTGCACCAGAGCCTGATACAGTAGCCTGACTGTCTCAAACAATGCAGTACTTGCAAACACTTGTAGATGTGTGTAGATTACATCTTGTGAAGAGCGAGCAATGAATTAAAGTGTGCAACCAAACCTTTCACGGTCCATTTGTAGAACAGCATGCCTCATTAAACATCAGCAGATGAGGTTTACGAATAAATTTGATGGCATGATGCCCTGTCATAAACTTGTCACCGACTCTGTAGAGCTGCTTTTTATGAAATAACCGTTAGAAGTTACAAAAGCTATATATCTAGTTTAGAGATCAGAAATTGAACTTTATGATTCATCCAAGAGATCAATAAAATAGTCAGGGGATTACACACAAATATGTTGTGCCTTTATTGCAAAAATCTTCAGGCTATTAGAATTAGATTAAAGGTTAAGAGTGATGTTATTCTATGTCTCTAATTATCCATCTCTCTTTACTTTCTGTCTTTCCTACCCTGTCTGTGACAATCAGCCCAATCCCATTTGTTCCTTCTTAAGATGTAAATCTTTAAAAGTGGGTACGTAATTTCATTATTTGACACGTAGGAATAAGCTATATCAGACAATTTTTGTTGGGATCTTTTTACAATAAGAAAAATGTAGACTACTATACTGTCTTTTTTTAAGGAATATTTGATCATTAATTGTTTGTCCACTGCTAATGACTAGAGCCTTAACAAAGCTCTCAGTATTCTTACAATGAACTAGGTTGTACAACGTGTTGTCTAACCACAGCTAAAGGCAAAAGTCTTCCAAATGGAAGAGTGAAAAGTCTTCCATCACAGGCAAGTTTTCCAGCCAAACATTTTCCAGAAAAACTGCAAAAGACAATGCCAATTAAAAGTCAAACCTCAAACAATGGAAAACCATGTGACAAACGTGATGGGAATATGAGATTTCTGTTTTGTGTATACATTTTAAATTACAGTCTTCCTGTCGCTCCACACAGAGCTTATGTTTCTGCCACAATGTTTTGTCTTTCAGGTAGAGCAGAAGCTACAATGGCTGTTTAAGTCTTAAACATTAAACATTTCCACCTCAGCCAAGCGTAAAAATGTTTTTGCAATATACTTTGAAGCATTTTTTCACATGTATTTGAAAATATACGTAAAAACAGCTGGATAGAAATGCACTTAGAGAGGGTAAGACGGAACAAATCACACAAATGGGGGTGTTGCTGCACACTTTTGGACAGTCTCTCCTCAGATGGATTCTTGGTGTTGCACTTGACTGTGTGCAGGCAAAGTGAGAGAAGTCATTGTGTAATAAATGGCAAAAGAAAGCTTGAGATAGAGGTTCAAACCCTGTCTACTTTATAATCGACATGCTTGTCAGGTTGTCTGTTTTGGAAAATTAGAAAAACTGTTGTATGCAGCCCTTTCAATAACCTGAACTGCTATGAAAAGGTCTTTATTTCAGGATGTCTGGGTGTAACATTCATTGTTTTACATGCAGGCAGTAAATGTTCTGTCATGGACAGGCTAAAGATGCTTTGTAGTGAAACATTTGGAGAGCAGATACTGTCAGGTTGAGTTATTTTCACTGAGAACAGCAGTATGGAAGAAGAGGTCAGCTACTATCCAGTAGTAAAACTCAGAACAAATCTGGTAAACCACTTAGTCTGCTAAGCCTCCAGAAGAAAGTGTGTGTGTGTGTGTGTGTGTGTGTGCGTGCTGTCAGTGGTGTATGTGCAGTCTCTGAGATACTGAAGAGAGAAAGCAGATTTGGAATCATGGCAATTGAAATTAAAATTGCTCTGCAGCACCCACAAGCACGGAAACTCTCCTCAACTTTGACACAATTCTCTTAGTAATGTGGTTTCAGAACTCATGGAGACAAGACTAAAGAAAATGACCAGGGATACATCCACAGCAACATTTAAAAAAACTGACCAATGTTTCTAGTGTCCTATGGCGGTTAAAGCATTGTTCATTGCAGATTGACTGTGAATTACCTGGTGTTTCTATACCTTTCTTGACAGCACAAATTGGTCATGATGTTAAGAGCTGCATATGTTGCTATTATTATGAACATACCCTATAATATTCATTTTCTTGTCCAACCTGCTCACCAGCATTTTTTTCACTGTTCCGTTTCTAACGAGTAGCACACTAAGAGCATCAATACACCTTTCAGTACTTTATGACAAGACTGCTACTTCTAAAAAGCCCACCCCCTACTCTCTAATTACAATGGATGGATGCCAAAATAATCACATTGCAACCAGAAATGTCAGCCCACGAGTTAGAGACATTCCCTAGAAGCCATGAAGTGCAGTCTCCTTCTTCAAAATGTCTTCGATACAGTTCAGCCAAGTGTAATCTCTGTGTCCTTAGATGACCATATGAAGGAAAGGGTAAAATAGAGTTCACTTTTCATATTTCCCTCATCGAAAATGTCTCAAAACTGCTGTTCTCAGAGACTTTGCTTGGCATCTGCTGTTCTCTGGTTTTCCAGTTTGGCAGGTCATTCGTAGACGTGGCTGCAGAAAACCATGACACAGGCAGATTTGTAAACTCTTGACACAAGAACCCTTCCAGGATTCTCATCTGATGACTTTTACATTACACACACAAGGCTTTAAAGACACATTTCTCATGACGTTTCTTTGGGCTTTTGTGGTAATGTGATTGACACATTTGAGTTTCATTTGGTCTTTGATGTTTTCTTTGCTTTAAAACAACTGCATTTTGTCACAGTTTGACTTTAAGGATGCATTAACGTGTAATAGGTTGCTCTTAAATGACTATGATTTAAGTAATGCAAGTTCATATGTTTGTAGTATTAGCAACATTTGTTCTGGATACTGAACATTAATATTTTCTCCTTTAACCGGAAAGACATGTGAAGACTACAATCTACTGTACACCATAAGAGTGTAATGTAGGGGTGTGCATCTCTCCAAGACGATCTGTTACGTAACTAGATACATGGGCTATGATACGATTGAGGGATGCATTTTGATATGGTACAATTGCGATACAGTGAAATCTGATACAGTTCTAAACATTTGTTTCATGATTTATTTCCCATTCCAAATTAAAATAAATCAATTCTATAAAAAAAGACATTGCTTACCTTCAATTACATATATTTTATAAAATACCAGGCAATCCCAAGTATTTTTTTCTTTATGGCATAGGAAAAAAATGGCACTTTAGATCCACCCAGTAGACCACTTACTGATGTAGTTGCATCTGTAACGTAAACACTGATGTCTGACTTGTATCGGTAAATCTTTGCACCCCTAGTGTAATGATGTAAACCACAGTTTGGGCTGTACCTCATTTTTGGATGATGGTTAATTATTATTAGGTACTGTTGAGAAAGCAAAATATGTATGTTTTTTAACACAGTCAATACAAATACTGTCACTTGGTCAGTGGCCCTCCGCTTCAAAATATGACGCCGTAGGTATCCCTCTAGTCGATGTCAGGTGACATAGTGTAAAGAGCAAGAACGTCCGCATGTGGAGGTGGTGGGGTAGATGGATGGCCCAAAAAACCCAGAAGACTGCTGTTCATGTCTCCTGTGAAACCAAAAGTAAACAATTTCTTTCAAAAAACATAATTACATTTTATGTAACATACTAAAGGTACATCAGGTAGATAACATAACTGACGATCTTTTCCTAAACATAACCAAGTAGTTTCTTTGCCTAAACCTAACCAAAGTGTGACCGTTTCACAATGTTAACCATGCAAGTTTGTATTTGAAAGTTTAATGTGAACGTTAGCCAGATCTAACATCTGCATGAACTGAATCCAAATAGACCTCAGTGTGAAATGGCATTTATTTCTTTGTTCGTTGATTTGTTTTTTCTGCGTTACAATGAACATGAGAAAAAAAAAATATATAAAAGGTCTACAGTCAAGTTCAGTGTGGCTGACTGTCTTGGGGAAGAACTCAGTACCCAGGATGGATACCGCAGGATTGTAAGCCAAGTTCATATTTTATTGTGAAAAGCTGTCCTGTCAATAGAGCATTCAGACTATACATCAACATGACAGGAATTTGGCTTTCATGAGACAAACTATGGGACAAATTTCATCATGTGCCAAAGACTGGTTACCCTGTCCTCGGTCTATTGAGCGTAATTTCCTTTTAAAACGAGAAGCAAAGCTTTTTTCATCCACTTTGAAGCAATAACTCACCAGTTTACAAGTGTAATCCAAGCGCTGTTTTTCCCTCAGTGGATTCTATCTTGGATCCTACAGACCATTTAACATCAATTAACTGTAGTTTCTGACTAAATGAATGCCTTCATAGCTGAGATGCAGCTGCAAGCCCACAGCTGGTTTGGTGGGATGTGTGATCTGACAACCGAACAACAGTGTGTCATGGCACTGACTGCTGCCTTTCCTTATGTCACGAGCAAACTGATGCTGAAGCTTTGTGCTCCACTGTGTGAACAAAGCGTAACCAATGATTTGAGCATGCAAACTCAAACTGAGAGCAGAGTATCACCTGTTCAGTTTGACCTGGAAGTGAAGGGTCGTCTTGTTAGACCCTTCCTTCTGCTTTAAAGATAAAAGCTCTGACAGAGGGGCTTTTAACCACTAGATGGAGACAACAAGCAGTATTTGGTGTTTTAAAAATAAAAATGCGTTGACATTAAATGACTAAAATCACATTCTATATGTTGGCAATTGATCTAGTTTAAGCTATTATGGCAGTCATTGAATCATTTTGAGAGTCAAATTGATTTAAAAGTAGTTAGCTATATGTCGCAGCAGCTGTGTTAGCATTGTGTTAACGTCTGCTTCTAGTGTGAACTAGATGTAGGGTTTTCTTATTTCTTCTTTTTTCGTTTTTCTAAAGCTTATAACAAATTAGTGCCCAATGTCATCAATGCAGTGCTCTACAAGACTACAAGAACAATACAATATAATATACATGTAAATATGTATTGCACTTGCAACTTGTACAGTGCAGATCAACAGATACACACTAAGGCATACAGACAACATGTAATGCATGTTGTCCTAATCAGTCACCAATTGCAACTTACAGAGAAGTAATATATTCAAAAGCTGACCTATTTCCTTGTGCGTGTCCTGTTGCAGCTTAGTCAGAAATGGTTGGCAAGCTTTCTCTTGTGATCTCAAGTGCGATAAAGCTAAAACAGCTGGAGAGAGAGCAGACTCATAAACAATGACAAAGATTGCACACTCACTGCAGACTAAGTACCTCTCAGAATCTGTTTTGTGTATTGTTAAATCTTTTGTTGTCAATGTGCTTCCATAAAAAAGCTTTCCTACATTGCATTGCATCAAATGTTACGCTTTTCCACTGCCCTAAAAGTTAAGTCAGTTTAAACTTTGACCTTGTTTGTTGGCGACCTTTCAACATGCAATCCATGAGATGTCAGCTGGCTGTAACCTAACCTGAAAGTGATCCATGATGGACAAATAACAACAAAAAAAGGGTTCATACACCCAAACCTTTATTGATCATAGAGATTTATCTTTTTCTCAGAGGGAAGAGATTTTCCAGGCCTTGTGCACTATTTCATTTAATTACATAATTCACAAACTGTGCTTCCAAGGCTCTAGGAATGTCAAAGTTGGTCGGTTCACCACTTTTGTTCAAGACTAAAACATCTCAACAGTTACTGGATGGGTGCCATGGAATTGTATACAAACATTCATGGTAAGCAGACCACTAGCATAGGGAAAGAATTATACCACAGCCAAAGGTCCAGTGCTGTGGATGCCCCGCTGTGTGGCTGTAATGCCCTTCCTAAAATGAACTACCCACACAACAGGCTGAGTGGCGTTGCCCTGTTTTGAACTGTCCGTTGTGCCATTAAAATAAAAATTGCAGTGCATTTCCTGTGACATTTCGCGGTGTCTGTCAACACGCTGGACATCAACAGTAGCGAGAACTTTCTCTCAGTCCATTGAGTAAAAGTACTAATACTAACCCCACTGTGAAAATACTGCAATACAAGTACTGCATTCTAAACCTTACAAAGGTAAAAAATATTATAGCAAAATGATCTAAAGAAGTCATTGTGCAGTAAAATAGAGTCAAATATGTTTTTGGACTATTATTACTGCTGCATTAATGTTGCATTTTACTGCTATATTAGGGTTAAACTAGTTTTTATGTACTGCCTTGCCCTTTAATTCCAGGCCTGCTAGCAGGTTTCAGCAATTATTGGATGGGCTGCCATTTATGTCTTAGGTCATAGTTTTAATTTGTCTAACACGTTTGTTTATAACCAAATACCTGCAAATCTAATCCCATACTAATCAGCCTGAGCTGCACTTTGTGTTTAGGGCAACTATCACATTTATCAAAGATGATTAACATGTGCTAAATGCTAAATGTTTGTATGTTGACACAAACGTTTGTATGTGGAGCATTAAGCTCAAAGCACCATTGTGCCTATGTACGGCCTCACAGAGCTGCTAGCATGGCTGTAGACTCTTACATTCCCCATCAATTTCCTGCTACCTGGTGCATGTTGGCATGTAAACCTATGCTACACATGGCTGCTACACTTTACTCTTTGCCCCACCTTGCAGTAAGCACAGTTCACGTGCAGATGCTCTGGTGTCAGGCCAGTGTCAAACATTGTTCTTAGTGTAGAAATCTGGCATTACCAAGAGGACCTGGAAAAACTTGCGACATCTGTGGCATTGTGCTGTGTGATGGAACTGCACATTTCAAGTTGGCCTTTTATTGTGGCCCAGCCTAAGGCACACCTGTGCAATACCCCACTGCTGTCGAATCAGCCCATCCCTTGATATTCCACACCTGTGAGGTGGATGGATCTTATCTCGGCAAAGGAGAAGTGCTCACTAACACCGATTTTGAGCAGAATTTGTGAAAAATATTTGAGAGAAAATGATGAATAGGGGGAAAAACAAAAGTATTTTGTTTATAATTTTGTTCAGTGTATTTAATTATATTTATCAAAAGCTGTTTGGTATTCAGTCTGTATATTTGAGTTTGACAGTCCTTACAGCGAGATAGCAGTCAGGGAATCAGTTTCCTGCTCAAGGACACAGAGCATTTGGCTGCAACAGGGATTGAACCTTTGACCTATTCATGATGGTACAGTCACTCCTACTGCTAGGCCAACCTGCCATCACAACTGTGGACGGTAAAGGACTGTTTCTGTGCCTCCGTCCTGCTGAGCCCTGCTGCTCAGGATCAATTTCTTCTCACAAGTTTTGAGCAGATCAGAGTGACAGCTCCTCTGGCTTTGACTGATCTCAAAGAACCTGTCACCGCTGATACTTCAGCTGCTCTGCCCTCTAAGGTAATCCACCAGTATGTACCAGCTAATAACTTGCAGCTTCAAAGGATCAACAAAGCCACATTAAAAATGGCACAGAGCAATTTTGAGATAGGCACTTGAAGTAAACGGTGCCCTGGTTTCATGATGCAAAACTGGCTGTAAAGTGAGTAATGTTTATTTTGATTTTGCTTCGTTTTACTAGTGACCAAGAAATACCTGCAAAATTTAAATACACTTTACAAATCCCCAAACTTGCCTGCCACTGTTTATTCAGCCAGAACCATGAAGCTGAGAAAGCAAGTGTGTCATTTCCATGGCAACTATTCCACAAACAAAATTGAAAGGCCTGTGGTGGTCACGGTCACTGGATACATGAATCATCCTGCTTTGTGAGGAAGTGAAAGAATCACAGCAGGATCAAATTTGAGCGGCTGTTTTCAGGTGACAATAGAGTGTAGATTAATTTCAAACATGATATTCTTGTTTTCTGAAGGTATTACAGTAGATTTTACTGGTCAGTATTTAGACAGTATCTTCCAAAGCAAATAAGTAAATAGCATGAATCTTAAATAGTGGCTTATAATTTATTTTTTTATTTGCATGCCAGCAAGCATCTTGTAAGACTAAACTTTAGTTTTTTTCCCCCAATACAGATACTAATGCTCATTATATGCTCCAAAGATCATTAATTCAAGACAATATAAAAATGTCAAGTTAAAGTAGCATAAAATACCGGTATGTAGTACACATTTAGCTACTTGACAGCAAATCATGTGCACTTTACATCTTCTCTGACCTCTTTAAATGCATGCTATATAGTTTTAGTCATTTTAATGTATTTCACTATCATTGCAGTCAGCCATTGGGTACCACCCTTTTTCTTTTGCTCTTCCTACTGCGCATCGCATATCTACTTGCAACACATGACACAGATGATTGGTAGAAATTTCCACTGGCAACTTGACACACAACCTCATACTTTGTTCGGACCATCTACATATAAAAGATGCCTAGCTAGAACCCTAGCTTGACACTTGAACATATATCATTGTAAGAACAACCTAAAACCATCTTTGGGAAATATTTATTGGATTGGATTTTTTTTGTTTGGTCCATGTCCCATCTGCTAACATAAAGGGAGCAGGCTTTCTGACCTGTACTGCAGTCAGGGGGCAATCAAGATGTTTTGGATTGACTTTTTGAGGGCTGTCATGTCATCCATCTTTATTATATGTCAATAGTTGGGACAGGAGATCTGGTGTTCAGTTTTGGAAAGGTCAAGATTCCAAGTAGTAATAATTATGAAGGCTGTAGACTGATTCTTTTGACAAGGTGTTCCTAATATTTAGACTGGCAGTAGAAAACCACTTCCAAAACCATGAGACACATGATTTGCGATGTAAAGTATACACAATCTGTAGTACATGGGCAAACCCACTGGTATGGTCCTGTCATGTGGATGTAAACTTTTCATGACCTCCCGGGATCTCCTAAAGGATCCAAGTTTGTGGAGCCCACATGACAACACAACATCTGACTAACTAGAGTTGAACTTGTCTTTGGCACACTGGGAGTCTGTCTAACAACAGATCTGCTCTTTGTCAAAAGTCACATCTGCTCTTTGTCCCAATATCAGGGGCAAGGTTTGGGAGCTGGGTATGGGGTGAAATCTCATGCACTGTTCTCTGTCTCAGCCAACCCCTCAGGGCTTCTCTCATCACCCTCAGACAGCTCAAGATCCGGAATGTCTGCTAGTACTTCAGGATCCGCCTCACCACAATGGGAGTATTTCACTGTTTCACTAATGGGGGTCTAAAGATAATCCAAATTATGCCCCGGCAAAGAACATGACTTTTAGGCCTCACATAATGATTTGTATGGTTCATCTAATGGTTACTGTCAGCAGGAGGCCCTTTGTGCCCTGTCACAATAACGTCCTGACTGGTTTAAGGGCAAATCTCTTGCTGTGACCGAGAAACGTGGCCTATTTGTAATCGCAGCTGAATTATTCAAAGTAAACAGTGGAAAAACAAACATTCCACAGAGGGCCTCATGCAGTGTCATTATTCTTTAATATTAAATAGCCTAGCCTCCTTTTGATTTTATGAAGTGAAAATAATCAAGACATTGCATTGCTAGGGCTGAGTTATAATGATGAGGAATGAGGAATGCAAACATTAAATAACAGTAGTTAAAGCAAAAGTAAACTTGCTGGTGTCCCCTAGGCCTGCAAAATTAAACTACACAGCATGAAAGTGTTGGACAGACCAAACAATAAAGTGATGACTGCAAGTGAACCTTGTTCAAGGGGATCTACAGGACAGGTCATGTGCTCATTAAAATCAAAGGTGTATACCTTTGGGAGCATCAATGTACTTGAATTGTGACATTCTGAGACATTGTGGACAAGTTTTTTCTTTTTAAGTATATTTTTGGGCTTTTATTGCCTTTATTATAGTGGACGCAGCTTGCAGATGGGAAGGCAAGGGAAAAGGGGGGCGAGAGAGGGGAATGAGCCACGCAAGCGCAAAGGGCCGCAGGTCGGATTCGAACCCTGGGCCGCTGCAGCAAGGACTCAGCCTCGGTACATGGGTCGCCAGCTCTACTCATTGAGCTAACTGGGTGCCCACAAGTTTGTTTTTTAATCTGATGTTGGTTGTGGGGGAATGGTATTGGGCTCGCCTTGGACATTAGGGTTCATCCCCTGGTGTCCAAATTTCATGGTAAACTGACCATTACGTTTCAAGGGGAAATAGTGACCTGATTATGGCACTAGAGAAAAGGTCAGGGGATCAACAAAATAGGTAGGAGTCATTATCTGGGAACCATTTTATGTTCTCATCTGGTCTAGAGCAGAAAGTTACAAACCATCTGACTCCAATAAATAGCTTATATTGAATTGGTTACCCGTCATCTAAAAAATGTCTAAAGTGATTCCCTTGAATTTTTATTTCCTTGTTCCTTGTAGGACAAATAAGCCTTAGATAGGGTAGAAAAGGATTGCATGGGACTAGGTATTGGCAGATACCTCACAATAAAGGATTTGCATTGGGATCACAGCCAAATACAATTGATCAGAACATTCCTTGTCTTGATATCTAAAGTCATTTATGTTTTGACCATTTGTGGTTTTGATGAGTTCTGATTTTCCACCAATTCATGTACATTCACAAGAAGAAGCAATATGCATTCTTGCTGACTTCCGAGGGCGGTAATGCAAATGAATACACAAACAGCGACACAAACAAGAGCCAAGTTGTGCAGCAAAGGGCCAGAGAAGAATGCTAGCCGATGTAAATATGGATTCAAACAATGCAACTTACAGAACATCAAAACAATACCATTGAAAATGTTTTCTGAAGAAGGAATGCATTCAGTATTAGAAACTCCAGAGAAGTATGTGTTAGGGTGTATTTGCCTAATTTACATGTTTTAGACTATCACAGATAGCTGTGGGGGTTACAAGCACAGACGATGTAGAGCGTGGTTCTGGTAAGCTCCCAGAGAATGTATTCTTTTAAGTTATTTGGTTGCACATACCCTACTTATGTCGTATGGCTATTTCATGGTATACACAACCAATTTTTAGTTGTATCCTTACAAATGCCGACTTTTAGAACCAAAAACGAGTTGGCCAAGTCCAGATGAATAGGCAGTGTCCTGAGCCTGATTCTCCAGAGAACCCGGATGATAATGACGCTATGCTGTGGAGCATTAAGGACATGATGGACGATACGCAAGCCAAAAGCTTAAGTTCTTATGTTCAAATCCATAATTTTAGAGATGGCTAAAGGTTTTGCTAAAGTCTGTGATGTGTTATGTCGATTTGGAACTACCAGTGGCAGTCAGTGTTGCATAGGTGTGGACTCATGAGACTGTAGTCTGCAAGCACAACAAGTACAAGCAAGTCAGATATGTTGTGTAAAAATGGGATAAACTAAACATTTCCATACCATTTAAACTATTAAGATGCAGCTTCTGGGATAGCAACAATAGTCATCACAAAAACAGGAGAATTACAGATTATAAATAAATGTAGCAATTTTGAATGAATGTCTTCCTAAAGCCCAGAGGCCGAGGACCGAGACAGTCCCATGTCCTGAAATATATACCCCAAATGGGCCCGATACTGGTGTGTTATTGGTGTCTTCTGGCAGTGACAGAATGAGTGCATGCCCACAGGAGTGCACAGTGGTCTGCAGTCAGATAGAGTCCAGCTGTCTATGCATTGAAGCAGACAGCTAAGTGGACCACTGCTGCCTATGTCTGGCCACAGACGGGATATGGCAGATGTTACAACTACACCAGATATTTTCAGCTAATGTTCAACACTTTATGACACATCCTCTTGAACCCCAGTGTTGGTCTTGGTGTTGGCAGTAAATATTTGACTTTGAATCTTATCTGAGGGGTAATCATTTCACAAAAACAAAGCTCCCTCGTAATTGAGTCTCAAATAAGTGTGGTAAAAGTCATTTAATTTGCTTTAGAGCTTATCGACTCCTCTCATACATGATTAATGTACTGTAATTTGTTCAGAGACACTAGACAATTGCATATTCAGCCTTTACAGTCAGCATTTCTCTCCATATCAACTGCGTTGTTATGCTTCGTTTTTTTTCCTATCTAATAGATTATTTTTAAGTTTGTGCTCTGTTATGAAATTATCCTTGTATTTATTGTGAATTATATGTGAATTTTATCTTTAATGACAATAAGGCAACAGTTGTACCTCATAGAGGTAATAAGGTATTGGTGTGATATATTTGGCTCCTGGCACAGATTGAGGCTGGGCTTTCCCAGAATTCCTAGCAATGTACTGTATGTGTCTGAGAGCTGTAGCTAAGATACGTTTTGTCAGTGATCCACAGACAGAAACAAAATATAGAGACCTTGTAAGGATGTTGGGGATTACTGTTATATTGCATTTTTATACATGGTTCTCGTCTGTAACAGCATAGCACCTTGATGCTAGTATGACATAACTTATGGGTTGCCCACACTGAGAACAATACCAAAACTATAACAATAACTATAAATGTATAATTTTTTAAAAACACAAACACCACAACTATAACAACAACAGTGGCAAAAGATATTGTTCGGATCACTTTCAGAGCAACTGGATGAACGATATTGTGGAACACAACCTATTAAATGCTTATATATAATACATTTTAGGCTGCAAAACACATCTAAAAAAAGTCATATTATCCGAGTACTGCCAAACGGGTCTCCTTTATGATGTCCTTGTTTGTTTGTTTTTTACCAAAGTCAACTCCTCCAATTTCCTTTTTAAGTCTCTGCACGACATACAGCAGTTAACAGATCTACCAGGTGAGCTACCAGTGTGCCCAGGGGGGTTACACAACGTTATTGTTCATCAGTGTGGATGCTCACATCGTTAATGTTATAGTTATTGTTCTTGGTGTGGATGGCCCTTTAGGGTGTGTCATTGGTGTGGGCCAGAGGTTTCCAACCATTTTGGACTCAGGACTGAATTTTAGGTCTCCTATTTCACATATAGATGTTTCTTTGCAATTAGATGGATATTAATAAAATGTGTTATGAAACAACATTTTAGTCCCGTCACTGCTGTATGTTGATCCTGATCTTCAGTTGAATTCATTATGTCTTACGAGAGTTGCTGTGCATCATTTCGCTGCAGCCTCAGGTCACTGGGTGTCGTAGTGTGCATTTAATCTAATCTGTCCTGACAAGCCTGGATCGTTACTTGGATTTTATGCAAATACTAACTCAACCTCACACAGGTACTGTAAATGCTTCTAAAGGCAACCATAGGTTTTAAAACATACAGTGTAACCATTGGGTGATGGCCTCTGTTCCTAACAAAAACTCCTTGTCACATCAATCATTTGTTTCATAGTCTGGACTACGTGATTCACAGAGATCACATCAGAGTTGAATGGGGCAATTACCCAGTTGTAGCTTTTGCTAAGGTGCTAGCCTATCTTACAGGGAGGCTTGCATTCTTCACCATGCATGCTGTAATTGTGCTAGATGCCAGGTCTCGTCAAGGGGCTTGTCTTGCATATCAGGTTGCCCCATATGAGGTCCTGACCCCAGGGTTTGGAAAGGATGGTGACCAATTGCTGTTTCTTGCAGTAATTTACCAAATATGACCTATGACCAGTCACATGCTTCTTTCACACCTCCTGGCTTGCTTTGGAATACAAATGGTTGTTTTTTTTTGCACCATGTAAAAGAGAGAATATGCTGTTTTTGTTGTGCTTTATTTTGCTAGGGCAATGGAATAAGTAAATACACATTAACCATGTTTAAGCACTGCATTCATTTTCTTGCTCTTTAAAATAAATTCACAGAGAGATAGAAAGGGACCAGCAACCTCTTCATGCAAGATGCAAGCCAGTTGTTACAGTTGAATATGGTCTATGTATAGTTTTTAATTGAGAAATAGTTATCATGTCTGTGCGCTGGAGTAAAATCCCTCTTGCTGCCTGTGCTCCACTATTGAGAAATTCCGACTGGCCTGTCTAGTTGCACCTCGTCTGGATGACAGTACCAATAAAGTCTGTTCAAAACAGCGCCAGAGCGATGGCGATGAGCTTGACACCATGTTTGTATTTTCACACATTAAGACCAGCAGCAGAAGCCCAGCACTGCCACAATTTTCTAGTCGAGGCATCTGTCAAATTTTTACTTGTTGATTGAAATACATGGCATCCTTCCACACAACTCTCCACAGATACTCCACTGTCTTTTGCTACATCTCCAACAGTATTTCAGCTTTACATTACAACAACACAACATTACAGAGGGAAATGATTGATTATTCTGCTCATGACTCCTTTTAAGTATCTAACGAGATGCTGCACTGAATGAACCCCGCAGAAAAACACGCTGACCTAGTATAACATGGCAATCCTCTGACAGATCTTAATGGGACAGATATGTGACTGTTCAGAGAATCCCTGCTCTCTCTCTTTCTCTCTCTCTCTCTGTCAGGCGGTTAGTGTGTCAGAGCGGAGAGAGCAGCGAGTCAGCGGCTCTGTTTTGCAGCGTAAGCCTCGGCTGTCAGTGAACCCCGGCTATCCTCCTCTCGCTCTGTTATAAAGCCCCCACTTCATCAGCATTGTCCTCTCTCGAGCGTAAAAAACTCCCAAACTGAACTCAAGCCTTCCACAGCTTATCTCCGCCTGATGCGTTACCCGACCCGCCACACATACATGCACAAATGCAAGCAGCCAAACCAATGTATTCCACTGAAAATAATTTGAACACAAAATAAACAACAAATGTTATATATAATACTAATTTGGACACTAAGTTACTGCTGCCACTTCCCCTTTAGTCTATCTGTATGTCTCCCCTTCAAATAAACTAACAAACATCTGCTAATTTATAAAAAACCTGCATTCTGCATTCACACTGTGGACTGATCAGAGTGTAAATGGACTGCTCAGGTACTGACTGTGTTTGAGACATTTCTGGTGGCACGTATTCTTACTTTAGTCATTATTTGTCTGCATTTGTTGCTATTAGAGTGGTAAATCGATCATGTAATAATCCAAGTCATTATTAGAATTACCTTTATTAGTAATTAGAATTGCTCATTTATCAGCCCAAATGTTTTAAAGAGATATTTTGTCCAATATTCATTCTCTCTTTTTTTTTCTCCTGAGAGAAATACCTGGCTCTTTAGCTGCTAAATGTTCTACTGTGTTTGCCTGTTAACTGTAGCCGTGTTTCCATTAACGTATTGTAATGCACATTTTAAAGTATCACATTAGAAAATTTGTATAGAAATAAGTTTTTAAGCTTGGGGTAGGTTATTTTTGCCTTTTTTAACAAACTTGTGTTAACTTGACACACCCCTTTTTTACTGACACTGTCAATCTGGCAAAGAACTGTGATCACTGGCCCTCTGGCCTGGTCTCAGTTCTAAGGTGGCCTTCCGCTTAAAAATATGACCCCTCTAGCATCATGTCTGGACGCACCCACTGTCAAAGTCAGGTGATGTAGTATAAAGTGCGAGTAAGTCCAAATATACAGGGGTTGGTGGGGATGGATGACTCAACAAACACAGGACTTTAACCCAGGAGATCAGTGTTTGTGTCACATTTGAAACCAAAAGTAAAAAATGTCTTTGAAGTAACTTACGTAACGTATTTAATTTGTCTCAGGTGCGTGACGTAAGTTATATTGCTTAAGTTACATTTTATTTATGTACTTAAGTCATTACAAGTACATAACGTAACTTTCAATATTTTCTTAAAAAAGTTGTTTCACAACGCAAGCTTTATTTTCAAAGTCAACTGGGCGTTGCATATTTATTATGGCTTACTTGACCTACAGGGATACCTACAGTGTCATATTTTGAAGTGGAAGGCCACTTGACGAGTTAGGAGTGAGAATGTGTTGTTCTAGTTCTCTAGAATCTCTCCTTGCTCCTTTGTCTTCAGAGCAGAAATCAGCAGAAAAAGGGGAACTGGAAGGTTCTTCATGAAGGCTGATCAGAATGATTTCCAGGTCAAGCAAGGAACAATCACGTAAAGTTCTTGGGATGAACCCTATAAATG
Source organism: Morone saxatilis (assembly GCF_004916995.1). Lineage (NCBI taxonomy): Eukaryota > Metazoa > Chordata > Actinopteri > Moronidae > Morone > Morone saxatilis. The sequence goes on from NW_023340246.1 coordinate 2,379,779, forward strand.
GTTTCTAGCATCCCTCAACCCCCTCTATCAGCCAGGACAGACATGTGGCACATTAGCACGGGTCAAACAGACGTGTGCCTCTGTGTGTGTGTGTGTGTGTGTATGTGTGTGTCATGGGTTTGGGGGGGGGGTTACAGATAATGAGCTTGTACACAGGCAGCCATTACCATTGTTCCAAGCCAGGCTCTAACTTTAGAAAGGCCCACATTAATGTCATTATAGCAGGATCCAAATGTTGACATTGTCTTTGTTGTTTGGTGTTGGACAGCTGAGCTACAGCGCATCCTCCACTGCAGCGTGTGCAGTTTTACCCCCCTCCAACCCCTACTTTTCTCTTCAGCTCCCCCTTTTATATCTTTGACACCATGAGTCTAAAAGCATCATGATGCACACAGCAGTGGCATGTTTAGCAGCCTGGGTGGGCTGTGATCCTGTTGAACTAAATGATACACAGAAGAGGAAGTGGTTTCGCTGGTTCTTATAATTCACTTGAAGTCATCTATACTTTACATCACTGGTGACCATTTTCCAAAGCATACCATTGGTTTTCCCCATCCTGTAGACAGCCACTGGTTTCAGTTCCTGCCAGTTCAGCATGAACCTGAAGAGACCTGATATCATAGCTAACTCATCACAGTGAACATTTGGACGCCTTTATCTTTTTTGTCAAAGTGATGATATGATGATGGTAACGCAGGGTACATTTTGTTCTTTGGTGGTGCATTCAAAGACGTTTCAGCATCAAGGACTGACTTGTGAAAAACACTTTGTAGTTTCAGCTGGGAGATGAGTGGCGAGCTCATGACTTTATTAAACAAAATAAACTCACAGAATGTCAAGAAAGGAAAAGAAAATATATAACACTTTATGAATTTAACTTTCTCTCTCTTACCGAACTAAGACCAGCTTATTTGCCTTGTTAACTCACTTTTAAACACACTTCATTCAAACCACACATCAGATACACATTATTGTTCTAAGCAGCCTATTTGTATATATGTCTTAATACATGATTGGAGGGATCTTTAAATATATACATTGCATATTGAGCACTTTATATAAAGTCCTTCATACCATTTTAGACATTTTTTTGATCCAAATTCACTTTCAGACTTGCCAAGTGCATGTATTTTCATCATTTAATATGCATTTGTAGCACATTTGACCCCTCCCGGACAGTATGTTTTCAAACACTGCCAGTCTCTAGCATTGTGTCACTCAAATTTGGATATTGATTAATGTTCCGTTATCAAAGAGATCTGAAAAACAAAATCTAGAAAGTAATGTGATGAGTCTCAGCAGTATGACAAGCGAATCAGTGGTAAACAGATTCAATGTGTGTCGTAATTTCAGCATTATCTGCCACATTTCATGAAAGAGTGACTTACTCTTTAAAGCCGAGGGGTTCAGTGTGTCCTTAGCACAACATAAAGCTGCCTTTCATTTTCCAACTCTTTGTATTTCTGTGTCCCCAAAAGGGAAATCTTGTTCTCTCAGCCCCGGGAACTTCATTTATTTCCCATTATTGTGCGTGATGGCTATTTGTTCTCCAAATATAAGTCAGGTGTCCTTGGAGACGAGCACACAAAGGATCCCCCTTGGTGGCTGGGAGTTAATTCATTGCTCTATAGCCTCCTCCCACCACATCCCATCAAGCTTTCACATAGCTCACACGAGCCTCAGTGAAATTACACAGTGGAGCAGAATTCCACCTTCAGTACCTTGTGAAACCCAGTAGGACACTTAAAATTGGATGGAAAAGATTGGCTCAGCTAAATGCACTGTATTGTCTTTTTTTTGACACTGAGGTCAAGTTGAGATGGTAACAAGGTGAAGCACACTCCCAATCCAAGCATTAGTTCACACTGACCCTGACTCTACTGTTAGGCTGATACTGAGAGTTTAATTGGATGAACTCAGATTGCAGGAGCTAGAGTTTTATACCTTGGAGCAAGGAACCCAAAAACACCTATCAACTGGACTCTTTGTTCTTTCAGGTTAGATTTTTCTTGTAGGGACTAGCAAGGTTCAAGGTTTTATAGCATTAGCCACCTAGCCTAATTCCATTGCATAGAAATGTTGTTACCTTGTAACCAGTCAGTTATGTGTGACCAATCTGTCCCAGCCAACACGAGCTATTGTGGGGGTTGCTCGGAGCAGATAAAGGTAGCCCTTGTAGGGTTCTCTTAAACAAACAAAAGTTATGAGTGTTTCACGTGTGTATCCTTGAAGCCTGATGTGCTTAATGTATTTCTGTCCTCATAAAACATTTGCAGCAATGACTTTATATATATTTAAATATTTTACATAATGCCTGTGCTGCTTTAATTTCCATTTTTTTAAATCTGTCTTCCGTGGTTCCTCTAACTATTTGTGCAATACTACATTACTGGACTTCACTTTTAATGTCACGTCTGGAAAGTTGTATCGATCTTCTTGTCTAACTGTCTGACAGGAGGTTATAATCGTATTTCCAAAATGTTGAATCATGTCTTGAAAGGTCTCTTATTATTATTTGGACAGGATCTGTCCAAGGCAACAAAAGGCACTACAGAGCAGTTATACTGACAGCTGTGCAGCTGTCATTAGGTTACTTTAGTTCCTCTTTCCTCCTATCTTTTCCTTGCATCTTAGTCGCTTCCACACAACGAGAATAGACCATTGATCCCACATTCAAAAGCATTCACTAATGTGATGGCCACTGGCAAGACAAAAGACAGATCCTTTTTAAAAGAAATTTTTAATGAAATGTTGCACTCAGCTGCCACCTATTGGCATCCGGTCTTTTAGTGACATTGAGTTTCTTGGTAGTTGTATTGGTATCATGAAAGGGCCGATCACACTATTGATTACATGATGATGAATTGTCTCCTGCTCAGATTAATGGTTCATGAGCTTTACACATTAGGTCATTACCATAGAACAGTTTTACCCTGGCAGATCTAAACAAAAGGCATGGAGCAGAGAGTCAGTGTGTCTTAATAAGAAGTCTTGGGGTCTTATGACAGCCAATTAAGCATGTGTTTAGGCCAGGGATGTTCTCCTCTCTTCTGTATAGAGGTCATAGTTTTGAAGGTTATGGAATGTGAGGTCTGAAGGATCCTCCACATGTGTTGATCATTATAAGCAGGGTGAGGGGGCAGCCAGCTGACCTGTACGACAGAAAATGTACTGGAAGGATATGATGATTTAAGCATGTGTAGGTGAGCGTGTGATTGTGTGTGTAAATATACATTTGTCGTGGTGTCTGTTTGTGTGTGTGTGTGTGTGTGTGTGTCTATATATTTTCAGTCATAAAAAATATAATAATGTACAGTGGCATGAAAAAATAAATGTTTGTCCTTCACAGCGATACAATTACTATGGATATCCCCATCAGTTTTTTTTCCCACCTGCTGCCAGCAATGTTGTCATTTCAACAGGTAAGTGTGGCGGTCAGCAAGAAGCTGCTCACTAAATATGGGTGGTGAAAAAATCAATTGACATAAGAATCTCTGTTTTTATTTCCTATGATTCTAAATCGATTCTCAAAAATTCACAAATTTTCTAATGTTAGTTAATAACGTGATGTTTGAAAGAACTAAAAAGGTGTCCAACATCATAATATATGGTAACACTGCACAATGTAACAACTTGACAAAATGAAATAAATTTTCCCACATTTTAAAATAATTTATTACATATTGTGGTGGCTATTACAAAATGAGGGAGCAGCACTTTAATTTATGTTAATTATTAAAGCATGTACAGATGAAAACATCAATTCTTTTTGGTTATTACATAATGTGCCATATTATTAAATTTTTTCATGCTAAAAGAATTGCAACTTCATTACAAAACGTGGGAAAATTTAAATTTTATCCAGTTATTACATAATGCAGTGTTAGTGCTGCACCTGAACAATCTACAGCGCACACACACTAGAGTTGTAGTTCATCTTCAAAAAAAGCAGCGGTTGCAAGCGTTTTTTGATTTATTGACTGAATAATTATATATTGTAAATACTTAGCAAACTCCAGCAGTAACAAACAAAAGTGGCTGACCAACACACACAGCAACATTAAACAACTTAATAGACTTACTGTCAGGCCTTTTCCACTGCTCCATCTTTCAGAGATGCAGCAGGATTTTGGTGGACCCAGAGCTGTAATCACTCTGAGGCTGAAATCACTGTTATTTTAAACCAGCAGTACAAGGAATACATTCCAAAAGCAAGCATGCAAGACAGAGCAAGCTGGAGACAAACAGAGCATGTCGCTGGTGCCCAGCTCCCAGGATTATTCCTTGGTCAGTTTCTGAGAAGCGTAGTCTGATCTCAGCAGTCCTGTCTGATGCGTCGTTGATTCATATCAGCTGTCTGCAGATCCCCGGATTCCTACTTGAGGCCCCAATGCCAGAGTTGCATTACCCAGGGATAGCCTTAAACACACCATAAAATCATCCAGCCACTGCAGGGATTTTTGACTTGCCCAGATGAACCCTGGTAGGAGCTAGAGAAGACAGCCTGGTGCCCTTTTTCATCAAAAACATAAATTGACTCATGGGATGTTGGTGATTTTTTTCTCTGAACTCTGGGCACTGTATTCTATCCAAAAAATTGTCATCTTCTGTTTGTGTTTATACAGTATTTCAGGTGGAAATTATGTCCTTGGTGACATCTTCTGTCCATAACTAGCTAAATTACCCACCATTTCACCAAGCATCAAGCACCAAGGTCATCTGATGCTACTAGTTCATTGTAAGTTAGCATCTAATTTGGTGTGTTAGGTTTTCCTGCACATTTCATTAAGCGCTTCAGATCAAGAGCCTCAGGATTGTTGAAAACACTGCTAAAAATTAAACAGGACATTACATCTCATTCACATTTAGAGATAATCTTGGAGTTTTCTTGTGAGAGACAGATTTATAATATATAAGTTAAAATACATAGGTTAAAAAGGCAATAGAAACAACACTACAAAATATCTTTATATAGTATATACAAAACACAATGGATTGGTACGGTTTTGGATGTGTTTGGGGGAGTTCCAGAGAGAAGGGGCAGCTATGGGAAAACGCTCTGCTGCCCCAAGTCCGATGCTTGATCCTGAGTAGTGAAGACTGGAGTGGTAAAGGACGTTGGCATCAAAAGAGCGGAGGCTTTGGGAAGGAGTTTAGCAGGGGAGCAGGTCTGTGAGGTAGGAGGGGGACTGGTTGTGGAGGGCTTTGTGAGTGAGGACTTTAAATTGGATCCACTGTGGGACAGGGAGCCAGTACAGTTTCTAGAGGACAGGAACGATGTGGTCACGGGAGTGGGTATGGGTGAGAAGGCGAGTTCTGGATGTACTGTAGCTTATTAAGTTTCAGCAGCATAGGGGAGCAATGTTTTTCAGGTGGAAAAAGGCAGTTCTGGTGATTTGGTTGATGTGGGAGAGATTGCTGTCAAAAACGACTCTGAGGTTGCGGATGTGTGTGGAGGAATACAGAGTGGTCAGTGCTGAGGCAGAAGTTGTGTTTTTGGTGAGTGATTTGGGACCGATGATGATTATGTCTGTTTTATCACTGTTGAGTTTGAGAAAGTTGGCTTGCATCCATGATTTGATCAAAAAGAGCGGTTAAAATTAAAGCAGATTCCGAATTATCCTGAGTTTTAGTCCCTAGTATGGATCATACTCTAAAAATACTGTATCCTACAGTTCCCATAATGCAACTTGGTGGCATCTTGACCTGATAAATGCTCACGTCTTTCAAACTCCACAGCTACAGTTTGTAATAGGGCTGTGTACTGGCAAGAAACTGGTGATATAATATATATATATATATATATATATATCCCATACAGAGGTTACGATTCAAGTTATTGCAATACTGTAGGCAAGACAATATGCATAAAATCTGAATAAAACATGTTTTACTTTTTGTCATCCCTAACATACAGACATGTGCAATGCTCTTCTGGTGGCTGTCTATTGTGTAGTTTATTGATTTATAGATGTTTCCATCTTGTAATTAGTGTCTATACAAACATTTACATTGATTTCAGTAAATCTACTGTATCCTCGGTCAGTAAGTGGATAACTGTAAAAGAAAAAGTGTTTGGCCTGTCACACTGTGAAGGAATTTACTGCACTGCTCCAGCCTGCAGGTTGTCACCCAGGTTGCTCCGCCCCTCGCTGTTTACAATAATGAGTCTGAGTAGCATTGTGCAGGAGTGTCAGTCTGAATCTGTGCCTGCCCAGTAAAACGCCAATGCCCTGACCAGTAGACCATGGGAGGGAATGTGTTGCGGGTCATAGACAGGCCATTTGGCCGTTTCAGGCCATCTACTGCCGGCTCACCCCATCTACTGCCGGCTCACCCCTCCATCCGGGGAGCAGTCAACTGTGTGCATAACCCTGCCCACTGCTGGACCTGCATATTGATTAGGACACAGACAATCTGAAGTCGTACACACTGCTTAGTCCACAGAAAGCCTGATCAAATGAGCCAAATCACTATTTGAGTGTCATGTATTGTTGCTTTTTAATGAGTTTTCCATTGTTTGCTCTCTGGCAGAAGTCCAGCCTGCATTAAATCACACGTCTTTTATCTGTGGTTGTATAGGATGAGTCTGAGGTTTCAGTTACAACATGAAAGAATGTTTGTTCAGCTGTTCCCTGTCGTCTCAGATCCATCCTGATGGAATTCAGGGAGAGTACTGTTAGCTGCCCCACCCAAATGGTAAATTTCATTCACTAGATGATTTTAAATATATAAACTCAATCATCCAAATGTCAATATTTTCTACATATAATGATCAATTTAACCAAGTGAGTCCATTTAACCAAACTGAATGTGTTTGAGAATTACATGAAGCTTCCTAACAGGAAACAGATTTGCAGTCCAAGAAAAGCAGTTTCCTAGAAGAAAGCTGATATATTGTAATTTGGAAAATACAAGGAGTACAGTCTCATCGGGTAGTGTAAGCATTGTAAGACTCCAAATAAACTCCCTTCCCACACAGATTATTGTTCTGTGAACCCAGAGCAACAGTCCCAAGCAGATCTGGAAGACAAATATATTTGTTTCCCTCAGCACTCCAAAAAAGAATCCAACAGAGAGCCAAGATAAGGTGCCGGCTCCAAAACCAGCCCTCAAACTACCTTGGTGGAACAGGGGTATATTATTACTAGCCTGGTACTAACTAGGGCACTAACTGTAACATTTTCTAAAACTCACATTCAAACAAATTTCAAATGACACACAATTTGTTTGCATGAATCCAAATAAATGATCTATAAACACATAGTAAAAATGTATGATACCAATCAGAAAATGTAATGTGAAAACTATACTATAGGAGCTTCTGGTAACTGGCCAGAATTTGAAATAAAAAGTGACTAGTACTTAGTAGTAGTAGTACTTAACTGTGTCTGTCTGCTGTTTGCTGCTGGGCCGGTGACGTATACAGTGGGTTTATTCGAGCTGAAAACAGCTGCCTGCCTGAAATAAGGTTGAAGAGAGCAGTGAGAGTGAATAAAACCAGAACAGTGAGCTCAGTACAACTGAGGAGGACTTCAGAGTTTGTAATGATGAGCTACTCATCATTTATCAACTGCTCATATAAAGATATTAATCTGAATAGCTTTAAGATCTCAAATTTGCAGATCTCAAATCTTTTATCTCAACGTTTTAGAGTGTTATGTGTTCCTAACCAGCCAAAGCAGCAGCAGTGCGAGCAGCAGGTCTACCCAGCCATCAGCTGACTGGGCCACACATCCTCCCTCTCCCTCTCCGCTCCTCATTAAAGTTGCATTAGTGAGGATTCAGCTTCGCCGTACCTCCAGAGTAAGGGGATTTTTCTTTAGACTTTCTTTACCCCCATGTTCAGCAAATTCACATACAATGGATGTTGAAATACCAATATGCTTGACTGAGATCAGTTTGACATTTGAATGGCCATGAAAGGTAAAGCAGAATGGAAAGTAGGGACTCTGTAAGGGGCCACTTCCTCCTTAGCTTTTTGATTTAAAAATAATCTCAAACTTACTTCATTTTGCTGTAAGAGAGAAAGAAAAGATTTTTTATCTAGATATTTAGAAGTGGATCATTTTAAGACTACTTAGAGTATTGAAATTTCTTAGATAACCATATATAGAGTACATAAGAACATTGTAACAATGCAGGCTGGGGACCTTTTAATAAAATATTTCTTTCTCCCCCCTGGATTTCCTGTGTCTTTTCCATGTAAACTATTGGATAAAGACAAAAATGCCCCATTTTGGTAGGCTAAATCTAAGTTATTGGCGACTATACCTGTGATAGTAGCAGAATGTGGTTTTTCAGTCAGGTCATGTTTACTCCCAGGCTTTGTGGCGGTCCCAACGAGCTCCATTAATGACATGATCAGTCATTGGTATTGGGTTAAAAAAAAACAACTAAAATTGTAAAATTGTACTGTGCATATACACAGCCTCAACAACGCCTGTCCTCCCACCTTGGTGCAAATACACTTGTTAGTTGCCAAGAAATGACCAAACAGATGCAGGCATTTGAAGGAAATTGCATAAAAACTGTGTTTGCCTCACCACTGGCTTTGGTCTGCATGAAAATAGAGCACTTAGTCTTAGTCTGGCAGCCATACAAAGCCAGCGAGTTAGGCCGTGTTCAGGCCGACATTAGCACTGTGTAAAAAAAAAAGAAGCAGCCCCACATTCATTTCAATGAGAGCACTGTGCTCAACACAGGCCCCGGCAGAAACATACAGGGTTGTTTGCAAAAGAGTTGAACCTTCCACATTCTAGATGGATTACTTTGTAAAAGTTAAAGTCAAGAGTTGTAAAATCATGTTACTTACTATTATCAGCCACTGTGCAGTATAGTGTCTGATAAGCACAGACTAATGTATTGTAGCTTTGCCGGTATATAGCGACACGCCCACACCAACAAAACCTCTCGCATTTTCTGATGCAATGCTGTTTTCAGTCTTAACATCCACTGAGCTCTGGCTGAAAGGCTGACATGGTGACAAACATAAACCTGAAGGAGTAAATGTATTAACAAGGAAATCTGTTTATTTAGACCTAGGTTTGACCTTATTTGACCTAAACTTTAGTGCCTCTGAATTGGATTATTTATTACGGCTCAGCAAAAGACCAGTGAAGGCTCTAGAATTTTAAGGGCAATACAAAAAATTGTATTCTTTTTTACTCTTTCTTTTTCTTTTTGCATAATCACAATATAAGCAAAACTTATGCCAGACATCCCAAATATGGTTATAGTTTGGGAGGTTTCAGTGTTTCACATTTGAACAGCAACTTTATTAAAGTTGACAGTAACAGTAAACACAAGATAAGCATGAAAGATAAAATGTGTCTTATATAACTTGCATATACATACAAATTAAACCTATGAAACATTAATGTGCTGTAATTCAGTTCTGCATATCTGCCAATATATACAGAATGCTGATATACAGAACTATCTATGATAAGCCAGTCCAATCTAATAATAAGATGATTATTTGTATTTCTTCTTGATATCACAACATCTCAGATTTCTGTTATGAACCAACTATACCTAACTGCACTGTGTGTACTGCACAGCACTAACTGTACTGTAAATAGTGGTAAGCAAACATTATCTCTGAGCTAAAACTGTAAGCAGCCATTCTGAGGATTTCACAGATTCTTGAATGAAAGCAAAACAAACCAGACGACATAATCACAGTGTAGAAATGTTTGAAACAACAAAACAATATTCTGAGGTCATAACTGCAACCTGGTCAGCGTGGCCGCCCAGTCTGTATACACTTGGAAGGGGAAGAAATTGCAAGTGTAACCGCAGTCAAAGAATGCATGTGTTGATTGCTATCTCACATGTCCCATACACATTCTGAGGGGAGGAATGCTGGTGGTTTTTCCAGCTAAATGGTAACAGCTGTTTCTGAGTGATGTATTTGATGGAGGTCGAGAGAGCGGTCTGCTTTTATTTACTTTGGCTACAGCCTTGCAAGGGGAATACTTCAAATGGATGCAGTCTGCCATCAGACGCCAAGCCCAGCGGTCAAACATTCTTTGGTTTCCTGCAGCAAAACATGGCATGTTACCCTGGGCGTTCAGTTTCAATGGGAAAGACCCAGTTTTTGTTGGGCACCGCAGGGCCCACAGCTGGGATTTTACAGGTCAGCACATTTCAGCTGGAGGCTTTACGTCCGATTATGGGAGGGAAAAGGAAACAAAATAGATTTACCTCAGCGTGTGTTTACAGGCTGCTGGTTATTCTCACACTTCACAGACAGCATAGTTCTTTTTAGTTCCCACTCAGTAGGTCTGACTGACGCTGCCTTTGGGGACACATTTTGGACTAAAGTCCAGTTAAATGGGGACTTGGGACCTTCTAATTTTCTAGTGGGTGCTTGTATTGCTATGACTATATTGCTAAAGGAGGAAAATAAAACTCCCTACATGTAGCAATGCATCTGTTTAGTCCGAGTCGAGCTAACTCAAACTGACACAAAGCGGCCAATCTAATTCTAAATGACAATAACTTGTCATTTCAAGTGTCTTATATAGAGAAAAACTCCAGATGTACTGTAATTTAGTACTCTTGTTCAGCCATCAGTCAGCCAACTCACATGGAACAGAACATGTGAATGTAGAATATGTACAGCAGTGATGTTTGGCATCCAGACTTCACTCCACAGCTCAGCAGGGAGTGGGGAGTGACAACAATAATTTCCATCCTAGGGGAACAGAGAGTCAGAGCCTACAGGCGTATGCAAGGGTGGAGGTGCAGCTCTTGAAATATTGTATAAAAAGCTGCAACGGCACCAGTAATAAGGAGTGACAGCAGAGTTTTCAGGTAAGCAGTGTGGCAGCAAAAGAGTAAGCAGAACACTGACAGCTTAGGGTCAATGCATACAACCATTTTTGCTATGATTTGCCTTCCTCTAGTCTGGCTCAGCAGATGTAGACTGTTGGTATTAGCCTGCCACTGGCTCTTCAGCTATCTGTGTTACCGTTTTCAATTATTGTTATTTCCGTTATATCAAATCCCCTCCACTACAGGAAACAACAACAACCTACAAGCTAGCAACCTACATGATTTAAATGGCAAGTTACCCCAACCGGGTTGCTAACGCTACAAATGTACTTTTTTTTTTTTGCAGGGATTTAGCCATTTCAATGACAGTGCTCATCTCCGCACGTGCAGATGTTCGGACACAATATTGCAAGGCTGCTTACTGGGCTTAGCACTGCCCAAGAATGTGGTGATTGGTTTAAAGAAATACAAACAAGCCACATTCAAGCCATACCAGAATAAGAATTGTTGCAACAAGACCTTTCTTCAGCACTGACACAGCGCTGTGGCTACGCAAGTCACTGACAGATTTATTAGATTTGAGAAAACCTTCAAGTAGGCATGAAATCTGTACTCATGCCTGTCCTGATAGGTATTCTAGTTTGAGCGGTTTGGAGATGTGTCCTGACCACATTGTGAGCTGTCCCAGATGCTATGTCAGTTTTCCAACATATTTTATTTCATTGTAGCCAAAAGCAAGTTGGGCACCTTGGCAATGAATCTAGGATGGAAGGAGAGCGGTATTCAATCAGAATGCACTGTGAAACAGTACCACACGTAAACAACCCAAAAATAATTTTCACTGAGCAACTTCTTATGTGTCATTGTTGTAGTTTGCACTTGTCCTGAAGAACACCACCATGATTAAAAGGATATGTTGGATGTATGTTGCAGTGAGAACAGATTGCCATGTGAGTGTAGCGACAGACTTAACTTGACTGCCTTAACTTGCTCAGAGGCTCCACTTTAAAAGTCTCAGTCAGTCAGACCTCAAATTTGATTCCAACTTCCTCCTTAATACACACAGATCAGTGCCCTTTCACCCGCACAGATGATACAGTGGTGGGACTGATCAGGGATCAATCAAACCTTACGATACCCTGTTATACATTGGAGGTACTTTCTTATTTTGGCTTTAATAAGACCAGGACAGACCCTGTAGGCAGTTTCCTGGGAACGCTTACTGACACGTATGCATCTTTTGATGCAATTATGTCCTTTTCAGCATCTGGCTAGAATGCCCCTCACACCATCCAAGATGGTTTTGGACTGCCTACAAAGGTGGTTTGAACAATCAGGTTTCAAATGGTCTGTAATGCTTCATTGTTGCATTTAACACTGGGCTTTGTTCATGTCCAATTACTATTTAGTCATTCCAAGATGCATGGAGTGTTTGATGCATGTTGAAATTGTGCTCACTACAGGGCCTGTCCTGTCACTGAGCTGTCAGTTCAAATGAAAAAAATCCAGCAGTGGCATCTTTTATGACTAATACTCTTAAAACAAGTAACTCATGGTTCCAAAATAAGATTAGGGTCAGGGAAGGATAACCTGACTGCGCCTGATGGTTTGTCACACTGAACCATATGGGAAGTTGTCATTGGAAACTGTTTGGAAAAGGACAAGCACTTTCAAAAAATACTCCACAGGTCACCTTCTGTGACAGACAAACTTCAACCAGTCAGATCAACGGACCATAAGACGTAATCAAACTCTTACCAAAATCAGTCGAGAGAAGAGCAAAACCTCTTTTCCAGAAAAGCTGTCAGTGCAGTTCTAAGCTTCTTCTTCTTTCAATGAAGAAATACTATCCAGTTCTCATACGCTAGCAGCATCTACGCTAACCTCTATGCATTATCTTGTGATTTTAGGATCTCAAGAGGTTATGGGGAGGCAGCATACCTGCTGCATGTAAACGCTGACAGTAACCAGGTTACAAGCCCCTATCAGCTGCATCAATCTCAAATCACAACAATTTGGAATTTCTTCTAATATGCTTTTTTATTTTTTTTTTTAAAAGCTGAAATAATTGAATGACTTTATAGATAGTATAATTAAGAGGGAAGTCTTTGAGGTTTTTAATTAATGTGCACTACAAGTTCAACAGCCACTCTGTGTTACAGCTGTTAGCATGCACAGATTGGCCTTCACATTTCCTGGTAGACTAGTCTTGTCAGGGTCTTTTTTACCAATAGCCTATATATGGATATTCAATAGGCCAGTGTTTCTCAATGTTTTTTACATCGCGTACCACCTCAGAAAATAATAAGTATTAAGTACCACCATTATGATCCATGTCAAAATATAATAGCATAGGTTGACCCTTTTTAGCTATGGACAGTTCACACAGGAGGAAGGTTTATTCCTGAAAAGAAGATTATTTATTGTTGACTGTTGTTGAGTCCTGAATTAAACTAAAATATATGGCATGTATGTTGCATAATACACCACAAATGTATCTTTATACATATTAGCCTCACACAAACAATGAAAGTAATTTTTTTTCATTAATGATTTGTTTGTTTTATTTATTATTTGTTTTCAGAGATAAATGCATCAACAGTAATGTGACATTATTAGATATTAGATACAGCCGTCTTTGGAAGAAGATTCCAAAACAAAGACGTGTACTGTGATTATGTTCAGCACGCCCCATTTGTCTGTGATGTACTGTATGTACTGCCTCAGCCCACACACTGTAATGACCAACTGTCTGAGATATTTAACATATCTGCGGCGTCGGTGGCTGTTCACTATGTGTGGTATTCTGAGAGAGATTCTGGAAATTAGTTAGACAGAATAAACACTTTGGTGAATCGTGTGGTGAATTTTCATGGTCCCCGTAGGATGTTCTCCATGCATTTTTTTCTATCATCAGACCTTCCCATCTGGTGCCAACATGAGGCCAAATTTTTTTTTGTAGAAATAATACATTTATATTAGTGGCATCTTTACCGCTATCTTTGGTAGTTTCCAATTCTCTTCGATCCACAAGTTTTTGCCCCCAATCTACTTTTTCTACCATGGTTCAGGTCCAGTTTTTTAGTATCTCAGCCTCCAATCAGTTTATATTTTGTCCAATTTTGAGCAGCTGTTTCTCTGTCCACATAGCTGCAAGGAAATGCAAATTTTACCTTGTCCACATGAGTGCTTATACATCCGTGTGACACCCAAAATGTATGACCACGCAGACTGTACACACCTACAAACCACATATAAAGGTAGCCCAAATCAGAATTGAAAAGATCAGATTCCATATGATTTGTGCTGAAATCTGCAATCTGATCTGATTCACATAGAATCTGATTGGGGCCACTTTTGCCTGCAGTATGAGTGCAGCCTATGCTGCATGGTGTTCCCAAGTTCTTTGTAGTTTGGGGTGTAATTAACTAAAGAGTTTAATTCCACATGTTGCCACACCAATTTCTGAGAGACATTTTGTCTCACGTGTTTTTGTTCCAGAGTTGCCAGAGTTTCTTGTAGCAGCTGCATATTCATTTTCCAAAATCAGTCAGACGTACAATGGGACTGTATAATCTGTCATGCAAGGGAAGGTGAAGTTGAACTTAGTCAACTCTGGCAGTAATCTCTTCTTCCTACACTGTCTTCACCTCCCTCCCTGCCCCCCCTCCTTCCTCTGAGACACAGAGAAGACAAGTGGGAGCTGAGGAATGCACTTTAGCGCTGGCACAATGGAAGCCTTCTGTGGAAGATGAAAAGAATATTAGTCACCACTAATGAGATTTGATGTAGGACTGCCATTGTCGGTTCAGGCCAGATGGGTAGGGTACATGGTGGAGCAGCCAGTCTCCACACATCAAAGATCTCCGTATTGCTTACTCTTCTGGCATTTAATGCAGTGATAGAATTTAAGAGATTAATTAAAAGCATGGCTTTTGTCAGCTGCAATTCTAATGAGGAAGCTGCTCTGTGCGCAGCCTTAAGCAGCAGCCACCTACGATCCATGACTGGGGTCTCGGCTTTGAACTTGACAACAAAACATCCTCTTGGGCTGTATTCTTTTCATCTCCCAACACTCCACATTTTGCCTCTCTCTGATTCTCATCTCACGTTGGTTCACTCTGCCACCCCTGCTCTTTTTGCTCGCTCAGGTACTAGATGATGACACAGTCCTGAAAGTTTTGCAAATCATCTTCACCATCTGTAAAAAAACATTTAAATGTATGCCCATAAATGCATGTTTCAATATACTCAAATATAATTTACACTGCATTATTCCTCTGTTCATACAGTATATTGCTCTACTATTGCATTTAAAGCACTGACACTGACAGATTTAAGACTCTTAGAGTCATTACAGAGTATGAATGGTAAGATTACATCTTTAAGCCTTCTCTCTCTGCTTTCACTATTATAGCAAGCTGGTGTCCTTGCAGAAATTTTGACATAGTGTCGAAGAGCAAAAGAAAAAACATGGAATTTCACTTTGGGTGTTTTTCTGCTTTATTAATGTACTGATGAAGACTGTAAGCCAAAAAAAAAAAAAAAAAGCCATACTTCATATATATTTCTCTCTCTAATGATTAAGGATTGGAAAGAGGCAGTGTTTATGAAATGTTTTCAGCGAGTATATTACACTAGTTACTATCAGGGCTGAAATTAGATTTATGTCAGTCTGAGGATGTTTGCCAGATATTAATATGAGATCTAGGAAAGATATGTTTTTGTACTTTCATGTAATACAACACTTGATTTAGCTGAAGGGATGCCCTCCTTATTGAACCAGATCCAGGGTTCTTTCTTCAGTTTCTTGTAAGAGCAGAGCAGTGCGAGGAATCTCTCTGGGGTGTTTTGCCAAACTACTGCAGAATTAAAGGATGTGTCTGGTACAAACCATTCATTGCTACCCATCTACTCTAATGGAACCCAAATGCACAACTTTGTTCTCTGTGCCACTTCAGCATGAGAGGTTCACTTGTTGCTTTTTATTCATTACTCATTGATATCTCATAAGGTGTAACACCACCGAATCCTTGAATCATTTTTTACAGCTACAGTATTGTTTTTAGCAGGCAATGAGTACAAGTAGTGATAGCTAAGGAAGCCCATTTCTGCCAATGTGACAGGAAAAAAAATTAATTAAAAAATAGTTATTATTTTGATAAATATTAAGTCACGTTTCGTATTATAATGTCTTATAGAATCTGTCACATTGGCGGAAATGGGCTTCCACAGATTCCAATGTTTCAAACTGTTGCTTAACATCACTGTAAGAACCTGAGGTCTTTGTGCACCGATCCTCATACTTAAACAACAACATAGGTAGTTTGTCTATAGGTCAGCAACAAATGATTATTTTCATTTTCGACTGTCTGCTGATCATATTCTCAATTAACAGTTTAAAGGTCCAGTGTGTAACATTTAGGAGGATCTATTGTCAGAAATTGACTTTTGCTGCCACTGTAGTTTATCTTACACACTTGGAGGGCTAAGCTGTATTCAGTTTGGTTGCAATCTGCAACTTCACCATTAGATGCAAAATCCAAGTGTGTGTGTGGTTCTAATTATCAGTGACAATGGCTGTGAAAGGAAGAGTGACCATAAGAAGTTAATCAATTAGGGCCAAACACCATACGGCGTATACTTTTGTGAAAGCAGAAGGATGCATCAAATTAAGTAAATTCAATTATCAGACCAGTGCTGTCAGGATCTCTGTCAAATCAGAGGGATACTGCCAACAGCAGGGATTGCACCGGAGCCTTGTGCTTATGAGACTGCAGTACTGAGCCAACACAACTCCCACAAAAATGTTTTTTCATTTTTTTGAGAAGAAGTAATTGCCCGAAAAGTAACACTTGTAGCTCAAAGACTTACATTATCAGTGGAAGCAATAGTACATGAGGATAAGGATGTATTGGTTGGTTATGGTGCACATGTAAGTAATGCTCTGCCTGCAGCAGGAATCAAACTCTGATCATTTGACTTAACATAGCCCACCACCCAACTACTGAGCAGTTCTAACCAGCTATTCAGGTATCCCATGAAAACACAGCTCTAGTTTTCTTGAGGAGAAATTAATTGGCCCCAAAACTAAAGCTTGTAGATGTAAGATTTTTACAATATTAATGGCAGCTGAGCATGATGATATATATGTAATGTATATGTTAACATTAAGAAAGAAACAGTTGAAACAGTAACAGAATCTTGCTTCGTATTTGATCAGCACTGCCTGGTTTGTCAGTTTGATCTGAGTTTGGTGCGTTGAGCTGGACAGACTCACTGAGAATGACCTATCAATCACAAGGTAGCCCTGCCCTGCCCTAAAGCATACCCTGCTCTATGGTCTGTTTTACTCTAAATGGGACCATCAACTAAATGAACATCATGCTGTATGGAAGAAGACTGAAACTGGAGATTGAGACCATAATCTCACACTCAACTGTATGAGCTCATAAATCAAGTGAGAAGTATGGTCTTTTTGCCATTAGGTTGAATACAATCAGACCTCTTTTTGGAGCCAGAAGAGAAGGAATGCAAGTTTAAGGCACTTCCGCATTGGCTTAACTTTTCAGATTCGCAAGCTCTGTCCACTATTTAAGATATAGTCTATGGAAAAATCATTGCCCTAAATACTAGCTGACCACATGACGCAGTAAGGAAGCCTGTGAAAGCTCTAAAAGTCACATTTGAAAAATTACCTCACTGAGTAGTACAACTTTTTAAAAAGGAGAGTAGATTTAAACCAAATTGGATAATTTCTCTCATAGACTTTAATATAAAATCATAAAATATTAAATATGAATATGCTTACAAGTAATAGCACACACCTGCTAAATGAGCGGCACAGTTTGGTATTTATGTGATGTTTGCAGCACAGGGCAACTATTCAGATACCAGGAACATACAGAAAACAAAATGGCTGAACGATTGCAGAGCGAACCGAAAGCATTTGATATGCATTTTAAAATAAGCTTCTACTAAAGGTGTATTGTACCAAAAATTTAAATTTGTGTCAGCAATGTCTCACCCCAAAGCAGCAAAATCACTATATTTATTCAGCTTCTTTTTTCCCAGTGGGTCACTTGTCCCAGACAGGGTTAGCTGGAGCTGGCCGGCCAGGGAGATGTTTACTTGACCCTGCAGGGAGATAACCCAAGTTCTGTTGTTCACACAATACTGCTACTTCCTGTCTGGGCCCCACCCACCCTGATTGAGAGGAGAGGGTTCAGAGGTTTGGTTTGTACAACTGTGCTCAATGCCAGTGCTTTATTTATGTCACTGCCTAGCTCTGACTCGGGTGTTGAAAATTGTGGTAATTTTTAAGTATTACATTGATTTTGATGCAGTTGAGAAAATTATCTAACCTGTAAAAATCTAAATTGTATTTTTTTACCAAAAGGACTTCATAATATAATGAGAGACACACAGAATCAGTTTCATATTTCTGTGCCTGTTAGTAGAGTAGAGGAATTTCCTCGACTGATTTGTTCATCTGTAACCTGAAGTGGGTTTGGCAGGATGGCCTCTCACCTTCAGTCTCACAAACTCAAAATAAAGTGCTTCAGGTCTGCACTCTCATTATCAGTGTCATGTTCAGAGAGAATTTTAAGCCACTGTTAGTTTTGTATTCATTATTCAAAGGTATTTAAAATGGCTTCTCTGCAGTGGCTTGTTTACTGCTTGTGGCACTTTATTATTCTCTACCTTTTTTTACACATAGGTAATTGCATTTCTAAAAATGTTTTGCCTCCTGTAAAGTGACATTTAAAGCCAGCCAATAGGATATACACATGGAAGCCATAAAGGAAATTGTACTATCCATAACTTTACATTTTTAAAACATTATATCTATATATATTTTATATGTTTATATATAAACATTATGTATATAAGGGCGGCTGTGGCTCAGAGGCAGAGCGGGTTGTCCCCCAATCAGAAGGTTGTTGGT
>NW_023340246.1:2398608-2415321 GCF_004916995.1 Morone saxatilis
AGGTTCATTTACCATTTACCATATCTCCTTTTTTCTTAAGTGTTGTTGATTACAACAAGTGGCTGCAAATGCTCTCCCAAAGCTAATGAGGAGTGGAATTTCAAGTGCAGTCAAGGAGCAGAGAAAACTTGTGTTTCCTCTGTTACAATTTAAAGCTTTGCAATTATCTATAGATTCCATCTGAAAAATACCCACTTGACATTCTCTGCTGATGCAGTGCTGCGCACATCATGAATCAAGGCCTGTACAGGGCATTAACTGCTGAAAACACCACTTACTGAAAATACTGCTGTTCAAAATAGAATTATATTATCTACTTATGTGCATTCTGGTGCTTAGGTGTATAACAGTTCACTGTCATGCAGAGGCTAACAGACACAATTCTAAATTGTTCTTAAAGTGCTCATTAAATACTACTTGTATAATGCTGACATGTTAATTAAACTAGATGTCTTTGTAGAATAACTTATTCTGAAAATAACAATATGTGGCATGCTGCGCTAAGACATGAAGTGACTACTTGTATACTGTAGGCCTATAGATAAGTGTAAACCGAGCAACAAAGTTGCAGATAAATGGATGAAAACTGGTTAGTTGGTATATGTGATGTTACCCACCAAATGGTTAAAAGGGCAAAAAGTAGAGCACCACCTACAGAAAGTCAAATATGACAAAGAGAAAATATATGTACATGTATTTTTCTTGTCTTCTCCATAAATCACCAGAGGGCTAAAAACAAGTCCTCCAAATTGAATGTTATTTATTGTTTAGAATGTCACATAGAAGTGACCCATTTTGTGTGTGCCTCCCAATACTGTTACATCACTGAATAAAATACATGTTTTATGAAGTGACAATGCTATAATTAAGTCACAAAAATAACCCTGTTAGGTTTAGGGAAACATCATGGTTTGAGTTAAAATTACTACTTTGTTTAGAGGACTTTTCAATTTATGTGTTATTGTACAAGTGTAAACCTATCGTGACGTCACCCATTGGTTTGTGGAGAACCGTTGACGTTACGGTCATCACCATAACAGTTTGTTGAAGCCAGCGGAGGTGTAATGAATAATTTAAATTTGATAGAAATTGAATTAAATTAATTGTCATAGTCACAATAATAACCACGTGGTTTAGGCTCATGGGACGATCATTTTTTGCCCTAACCTAAGCGGTCACGCCACTGACCAAATACACTTTAGTAAGTCAATGTATCACCACTTATACAGTTTAGCGCTGATTCTCAGTATTCAGTTCAGTCGTATGTTCAGTCTGTTGCTAGTCCAAGCTGTCATGTTCATTTCAGAACTAGTATTACATTGCTAAACTATTTTCCACACTTTGTTTTAGTGCTGTGGTAGCGCGGGAGAAAGGTCTGGCTGAACCCATAAGCTCACAATTGTTGGATGCAGTGATGGTGTCCTTGCAAAATAGTATGTGTGTGTGGGGGGGCTTGTTTTGGTAAAACATTTGCACGTGGGGCCCTGAGGCCTGGCATTAAAATGACTAAATCCCAGCAAAATTCACTACATTCACTGCGCACAGTACGTTTTCTTCATGCCTTTGCATTGACTTTATGTTTAACCTCATCACACAGTTCACTTTCTGTGTGAACATGCCATAACCCGGATTTTGTTGCTCTATAATAATGTCACCTGACTTACTCCTTTGCTAAAGGGTGGTGATGACATACACTGATGTTGTTTTGGGGCACTTCTTTGGAGGACAGTCTCAAAAACACAAATTTTGCACATCACCATTTTAATCTTTGGTCAATGCTCTGATTAGACGTAGTGATGAAGAAAACATTTCTTAAGCTATGCAAGTCAAAGTAAGTTTCAGACAACCAGTTCCAATGTATGGTGGCCAAAGTCCAGTTGAGGGGGTCAACTTCAGTTTCTCTTTGAGCTGTTTGGAACGTTTGCCCTCCCCACTTCCCCTGAGCACTTCCTTTGCCCATCAAAATAAGTCTCCTCAGCTTTCAGGAACAGAAGCTGCTCAATCAGTTCCAAGATTGCGCCAGGGGAACCAAAACGCTGCAATAGAATGTCATTGTGGCGACAGGAAAAGTGTTTATGCAAAATCATAGCCGACACAAATCAGAGAATTTTGTGGTGACAGGAAGCAAAGCAAGACTATAATTTGACTCCTCTTCATGCCTGGAAATGAAAGTTGCTTTGGAATCACACTGGTTATGGAAGTGGTGGTGTAGAGTCCAACAAGCTGACATTGTGTCAAACTAGACAGGAAACCTTATAGGATATTTTTAGAGACATCGCACTCTCAATGCAGGAAGTTTTCCCGTTGATTCTCCTCCAACTATAATCAGCGACACTACCCAACAAGTTTCCTGGAAATCCTGGACGTGGGCAGGACCAGCAGGACTGTTGAAACAAGCTTACATGTTTGCCTCACAGCCCCAGAGCCTTAAATCCAGTGTTTGAATCAGCTGACACACTTTGTGGATGAAATCAAATGAAATAAATCCAAATGAACACCATCTGTCTAAATGGACTGACCATGACCTGGCATCCTCCGGTTCGTACACTGAGGTTGATATGGAAGTAGAAACTGTCTGAACCATCTGCAGTGTTCTATAATGGGATCAGAGTTAATCTATACATGGCAAAGACTGCAGAGAACTGCTTTCCATAATGCATAATCAGTTCACTACTAAATGTCCATTCTGGATAAATCATATGGAAGAAATTCTTTGTGTGTACTGTAAATAATTGTTTTAAATTGAAGGTACCCAGTAACTAATTTGATGATACTATAGGAAAGCAATGGTTTAGCTGGCAATACATTTCTAGTGGCGGTGAGATTGCTCCTGACATTTGGTTCATTTGGTCCAAAAACCTCTAAAATCTAAACAGTGTATGGTAAAATGTGGCTTAAACTTGGATAAAAAGTAAATACCACAACGCTGATGCATTCATAAAGGTTTTATGACAGACATTGATAGTGAAATGCTACGTTACCTGAATAAAATTTGAACATTGTTGGAAACATTTGGGATGATGGAAGTACACAACTCAACTAAATATAAAACTAGCTCTAGAGTTTATAGACTTTTTAATGCAGAAATGTTACATATTATAGCTTTAATCATACACAGCTTTTCTACCTGCGTCCAATAATTATCTTGTAACGCACCCTTGGCCAGTTCAGTGGTGAGCCGGCTAGCAGGTTTCCAGAGAGGACAAAGCCTGGAGCGTCAGAGTCTTGCAGGGAAAGGAGTGTTTTTGTTTGAGCCCTCAAAGGGGCCCAGAGGCCGTCTGTCCCTCCCTATCTCCCTTCTGTCTGAGGAGGGAGGGGGGTTGCGGGATGCACGGTGACTTTTGACACCAGGCATCTGTTGCTTAACCAAGGAGCTCTATCTGGAGTCCATGTGCAAACTAATACTGTACCAACATCCCCCTCCCCTCTGTGGCTTTTGACCCGTAACACATGGCCCACACTTCTCAGGTTAATGCTGGACGAAACATCAGTGGATTCAGTTTCACTTTTATAGGGCAGTGTTTAAACCCAGTCTAAGAAAGTTTGAAAATCTCACAAGATTTGGAGGTTGTTAATGTGCTGAGTAGTCCACATTTACTGCTTCTTTCATTGCAGGCAATTAGTTAATGACTCATGTTCCCTCCAGAGGATAGAAACGGCAACAATGTGCTAATATGGGCAGTAGATACTTTTGTCAAGGGAAGAATGGACAATCTGTCTTCCATTTGAACATTAACAATGTCGTGTTTCCAACTGTTCCCCCAAATATGTCCTGTAAAGCTCCAAATGAATAGTACAATCTGCTTCCATTTGGATAAGGGGAGTCCCTCAGTCACTGTCAATCTGTGCTTTTCCTCTTAATTAAATAAGAGGTGTTCCTTTTTTTTTCCTTTTTCTTGCTCCGCTGAGTAAGTCCCATTCATTAATGGCACTGCTGTGATTAATGGCTCGGCTTCAAGCAGGCAGTGTGCTACATCTGTTGCCCTCTCTGTCAGGGGGACGCAGGGTCCTTTTTAACTCGTAGGAGTGAGAGATTTGAACATGTGGACGGCGGTGAGGACAGTGGAATAATAGCCAGGACTTGAAAAATGAGCAAGTCCATTGAGCAGTCACAATGCACATGAGTCTGCTATTGTAGGATTAAATGTATTATAAGTAAATACATCATAGGAATAGCTTGTTGGAAAATAGACAGGCCTGGGTTTATTGTTGTGGCAATGATCCTTGGCAGTGAATCTGATATTTCACCAAAACTGTTAATACTGTTAGTAGTGTATGACAAACACAGTATTCAGTAAGGCTGTGTATTGGCAAGAATCTGGCGATATGATACATATCACGGTACAGGGGTTTCAATTTAATATATTGTGATATATTGCGATACTGTAAGTTGAGGGTCTAACCAAAATACTCAATAGTGTTTTTGCGAGTTGATACAATATCACCAAATAACAATACATAGCGATACAATACTTTTCAAGTAATGTTTTCTCACACCCCTAGTATTTAGTGTTTAGTACATACTGTATGAAAGTGTTAAATCAGTTTATTCTGCTGTATGCTAGACCAGGCTCAGCTGGTTTCTGGTTTTGGAAAGCACAAGTGGCTAACTAGCTACCCCTGCAGAAGCATGTGGAGCTTCTCAACTCCCAAACATGTTATATTATTCTAAATCTACACAGTTGATTTATTGGACTTAATAATGATTAGAAGTGAATTCAGTGATTAAATAGCATATTAAATTCACAAAAAAACTTTCCGTTGTTGGTGATTTGTTCTGAATCAGTATGACATCCGGGTATTTTTGGCATACTGCAAATTTTGCTTCTGTTTGCATACTGTATACTTCATGCTACATTTGGGAAAAAAATTGAAAAAATACCCTGGTAAAAACTAAGTTCACAATTCCTTTTGAGTTCCTCTTTCAAGGTTGATTTCAAATTAATACAATTGTTTTTTTTTTATCAGTGATAACTATGTAACTATGGTTAGTACAGTAGGTCAAAGTTGGAAGAGACTATGATGGGTGTTTCTAACCTGGAACTTGCTTCCAACCTGTCTGACTGCTTGTGTTTCATGCACCATGGGAATTCTTTGCAGCTGTATTCCTACATTCCCAGAGCTCGAATTAACTTTGTGAGTTGATCTCTCTAACTGATGATCAGACTTAGAGGCCCTATAGGGCAAAAATGCTAATGTGCACCATGTAAGGTCAGTATCACCTACAAAAGTTCTTCAAACTAGATTTTGACTCCTTTTGCAGGACAGAGCTTCAGAAAAAGGTAATGCTGTTGGACTTGTAATAAGATCCCTGACATTTCTGTTGATATTGTGCTGTAGTTGGCACATAGTACAGAATTTGGGGAGAAAACTAGCAGCATATTATATTATTACAAGCCAAATGCTACACAGTGAACCTAGTGCTAGGGCCCCGTGGGGGTCTGGGGCAGTTGCCTGCTTTGCCCAGTTTGTAATCCACCATTGCCCAGAAACACTGAGATAATTGGGCTGAAAACAGTAATTTACTGCAAACTGCCGGACTGCCTCGACTGTTTAGAGATGCTGGGACTTAAAGGATTGAGCCTGCTTAGTTGTTATGGAGCTGGCTCTTTTTGTCCATACCTGGGTCACGTGACAAGCCATCTCCGTTTTATGAAGAAGACTGTAAGATGCAGTTGAAAGCTTCAACATGGTAGCATGCGGGAACAAGTACTGTTCCTAAAGGTTAAGAATGAGCTGCCATTCTCCAAAACAAAAAAACCTGGATCTATCCAGGTCTTCCAGGCTTAGTCTATTACCTTTCCACTACTTCTTCCTCCAATGAACACTCCTGCCTCTATTAGTAATTATCAGTGAAGGCCAGCATAGATCGACAGGCCTCTTCAGGCTGATGGGCTAACACAGTAAGTCACTTCAGAGGATCCTTCTCCAGGAGCTGGCCTGCTCGCTGAGCCAGAGAAAGCTGTCAAGTGCACCATTAAGCCAGGCCCAACAACCAATAAATCTGCCAGCAGCGATGTGTTACAGATGTCTAATTCCACACACAAGAAAGACAAACGGGATGAGAGTGAACCAAGCATGGAAGGGTTTGAATGGTACGTGTCAAGCATAAATCTCAGAGAGAACAGACTGTGATTCTTTCTTCAGTGTTTATGTTAAATTTCCTTTATGTGAGCACAGCATTATTTGATCTGACACTGGAATCAAGCCAATGTCACATTTAAAGCACTACTTAGCCAGTCATTTACAGAGATAAAACTCTAGATGTTTAATTATAATGATTGTGTCCCAAAGCTCTTAAGTGCTTGTGAGCAGGAAATTAAACACCTACTACTACAGTCCAGCAGAGTTCCTTAATATATTACATGACAGAAAATGTGGAAGAATAACTGTAAACCAGGGGTAGGCAACCTGTGGCTCTTTAGCCCCTCTCCAGTGGCCTTTTTTATATTTTTAATCTTTGTTGTTAGGTAGTGATTCTTACATTTTCCAGTTGTAAACATGTGTAGCCATTACATACCGATATCATTTCATCAGCTTAAATGTGCGTCATACTTTACGTCCTAGCCTGGCACTCTTTCCTCTGTATTTTGCCAAAACCCAATAGCGCTGGCTACTAGTCTGTCTAGCTCAGAGGAAAATAGATAATTTAATAGTGTGTGGACAGATTTGTTTGCTTTCATCACCGACACTGCTGACTTACCAGTCTGCTTGATCTGCAGTGCGAAATTAGCCCTATAAGGCTCATGTTAAGCGTTTTATGCCTTGCTGATTTTTTCTTTTGATAGTAAAGGTTGCTGACCTCTGTTCTAAACTAATGGCCTCATTTCATCATGACGTTAGCATGATGTCATGCACAGTCAGTCCCGGTCAGTGCCACAAAAATGGTTTCCAGTTGAGCCACCCATGCAAAATAATGTATGTATCATGATACTGTAATATAGTGGTTCCCAACCTAAGAGTCGGAACCACCACTAGGGTTTACCAAAGCTTCATGGGGGGTCACAAGGCCTTCTTGATTTTAAGAGGTGTAAGAAAACTTAAAACATATACACAGTAGGCTTATGTCTCAGCATTATGTTCATTCCTGGGAGGAACATTGAATTAATTTGATTAACTTGTTATTTTGATTTTTATCTAAATAAATTTTTATTTGAATGTATAAACTTTGAAGACCTGAGCACAAGCTTTATTTAGAGAGCCTTCATTCTCTGATTAACATCCTCTTCCTGCATTAGATAAGTAAACTTCAGAGAGAAGAAAACACAGAATTTGTCAAAGAATAAGCCTATCAACTATATTTGTTCATAGGATATTTTTTTTAAATTGTATAAAAATATTAGAAAAACTAATTCCTGAGCAATTCTCACCGGAAATAATCAGCTCAAAATTGTTCTCTTTATACACAAACTTATTGTGTTCACTGTTTGTGTTCATTGTACAGTTTCAGTTGTTCTCTACTGTTATTGTTATACATTGAATATGATATGAAATGATCATAAAATATGGTGGTAAGAGGTTGTCAATTTTCTCAGTGATAGAAAAGAGGCCCCTTAAAGAAACAGATTGGGAGTCACTGCTGTGAATGACCTATTAAATGGCAAGTTTAAATACCTTGTTTAGACCTGATTCAAATTTTGACAAACCTTAGACTGTGCTGGCTTTAGCACAAATTCATTGTGTCAGTAGGAAAACAGGAGGTGAACTGTTTAATCTAGAGGTGTGGCGGCTTTTAGAAAGGTCACTTCCTCCTTTGGGGAGGGGGGGGTAAAGAGGAATCAGTCAAAAGGAATGGAATATGAGCCTTCTTTGTGACCGAGCACTTTGTAATTAAAGCCTATAAAGCCTTAATCGGGTGAACTTGTGCTAAATTGTCAGTAAGAGAAGAAGAAAGTGGAGGTTATGGGTGTGACATCCCAGGATACACACATAGTTAAACAGGGATTTAAATGGCATTTTCAAGGGCAGACTGCGCCACCTATTAGACTGAAGCTGTGTTCGCCACTGGCAGGTCTCCATTTTCTTATCAGATAATCAGGTTATGATCCTCTCGCCCATCGAGACTATGATGTCATCCTCGCCGGACAGAAAGTCGGATGTAGAACTTAATATCCTTGTCATTATATTACAGATAAATGGCAGAACAGCCAATGACAACACCGGGTCCCTGCAAATCCAATCAAGCTCCTCCATCGAGTGTGGCTTCATGCATGAAGTTAATGTGTTTGCATTGGAACCTGGCTGCCTGTCTGTTCTCCTGAGCTATCCACCATCTGCTGCTCTTTTGGACATTGCAGGACCACATTTGTCTCACTGCATGCTTGGACTTTTGCAGTTCTAATTTGGAAATAAAAATACAGTGTAATGGCAAAAATTTTTTAAAGGTACCATTTCTCACAATTTGTCAAATAAAAATAAACTATTAGTTGTTTAAAGCAATGGAATGTGCATATATATCAATCATACTGCTAAACTTAATTTAAAAGATCAACGGGGGAAATTCCATATTAGGGGTTTGTTGTGAGGCTGTCTAGCACTTTGTTAATGGCACCACTCTAAGTAGCAGCCTGTCACAGCAGATCCTGACATATTAGGGTTGCTTTTATGTCATTTATACCCGCTATGTTTTGAGTAATTATACTTTATTATTGTGTTAGATTAACATAAAAACAATTTTTATGTCTCCATTCATCCAGAGTGATAGATTGCACATTAATACCCATTTTCAGTGTGTTTGCCAAGGTTCAATTATATTGGCTGGAGCTCATCCAAGGACAATGAAAATAAGGTTTGATTTCTGGAGGTTAAAGAATGAAAAAAGCACATTTCAATAACTCAACAGAGTAAGACTTATGGATACACAAAGACAGAACATAGACAACAGTATGAAACTGTCAACGTTTTCTACGTCTGCATAAATGCCACAGTTCCTCACAATAATCCTGAAGTGCTTCTCTATCCACCGGTTTTATGCTCATGTTTAATTTGTGCATAGAAAACGCCAGAAAGTTGTAAAAAAGTTTAAATATCGTACTAAAAAGTTTTCTATGTTTGCCTGACGTATAAAAGTCATCTTTTGATTAAAACAAAATAAAAGAAATAGACTTATCATATACATCATGATGTACATAAAGCATGTGACCCAAGATAACTCCACTCAACAGATCTAAAATGGCGGCAGGCGAAACCATTAAATCTGTGTGGATCAACAAGGAGACTGTAACTTTCTTCAAATGAATACATAAAACAAACAAATCTTATATTTTCATCATGTTTTCCGACATATTTCCATTGTTTGAGGTTTGATTAGTGCTCACCAGCTGTTCATCGTGATGCACCAGCCTCTGATATTCACATAACAGTAGTTGATTTACTAGAAATTTGTTTACATTTTATTTAGTTTAAACCATCCATCCCAACCTGCTCCCTACAACATCTGAGCTATTTGAGGATGTCAAACCTTATCTGCATTGCAAACTAGGAGTAGATACCCCTTTTTACATCAGACCGGATTGTTTTTTGCTGTTGAGTTCAGGTAGGGTAAACTGTCCCTTTCCACTCTTGCATCTAGGTATTCAGCTTGTTTGTTAAATTAGTGGGGTTTTTTTGGTATTATTATTGTGATGTATTTATAAGCAACTCAGATGCTAATTGACCTCCAAAAGCTGATAGGTGATGAGATTCAGATTCACTGTCGTTGGTAATATTAAGACAGTAGCACTTTATTAGGTCAGCACTCAGCCTGACCTTGCACTATGATTTCTCCGTCTATGCCGGCATGTCTCAGGAGTTTGGTGTCAGTTTTATCTGTTTAGCATGGCTCAAGTCTCCTCTGTTTTTGCCAAACTGACTGATAGGGCAACATGACATGCAATGGGTGTATTTGACAGTTTCGTAGGGGCGGTTGCGACACAGGAGGAAGAGCGGGTTGTCCACTAATCAGAAGGTTGGTGGTTAGATCCCCAGTTTCTCCATCTGCATTTTTAAAGTGTCCTCGGGCAAGATACTGAACCCCGACATTTTCCTGTTGCTGTGTGTTAGTTTGTATCTGATGAGCAGTTGGCACCCGTATGTATTATTGGGTGAATGGGTGAATGTGATATGGTGTGTAAAGTGCTTTGAGTGGTAGGAAGACTAGATCTGTTGCACTCAGTTTTGGGCCTGGAAGTTCACTCTTGACTGTTAGATGTGGTTATAAGCTCCACAAAGCTAAATTGACCTAGTCAATTCTAAATATCTAAATTGTCTCATAGTTAGAATTTCACATTAAAGAAGTACACCCCTAATATT
This sequence comes from Morone saxatilis, assembly GCF_004916995.1. Taxonomy (NCBI): domain Eukaryota; kingdom Metazoa; phylum Chordata; class Actinopteri; family Moronidae; genus Morone; species Morone saxatilis. Next base: position 2,408,899 of record NW_023340246.1, read on the forward strand.
TTAGGCAAATACAAGTGATAAAACATTGAGGAAAAAACATTGTTCACAATAAAGAACAATAACGTTTGACACCTATTTTTACAGATTTTTAATTATGTCTGAACTCTGACAAAACATACATGTATTTTCCATTTAAAGATGAAGCAGAATAAGACGAATTAACTGAATAGCTGACATTTGCCAGAGAAAAAGTCACTGTTCCTATTTCAGTTTTGCACCATATTCACTTTTTTATTCACTTTCCTCTTCACATAACAGACAAGTTATAAGTTCATATCACGACCAAATCATGAACAAAGCATGATACTATATACCCTATAGTATCATGCTTTGTTCACTCAATTACTCCCTTCTCTGGGATTTAAGAAACATTTATCTTTCTTTCAGTTAATGTGCAGCACCTCCTGGTCGGATATAAAGTTCTCCTACAATAGGTATGCAGAGAATCTCAACTGTGAGCAGATAAGCACCATAATCCAGCAGATAATGTGAGTGTAATAGCTACCTTTTACATGGCTGTCTATGTGTGTAGCAGCAGAGATCTTCTAAAGCTTAAAATACACCTTCAGCAGTTTGTAAGTTTTTTCATGTCAGGTCAAATTTTATTCACACAATATCCCACTACAAAAATGTCACTTTAAACTGCGTTGACAAGAAAAACACATGCCTATCAATGCCATGGACATATAGTAAAATAACATATAAAAAATGGAAAGGGCCATCCATCACAGCCATGACAGGACAGTAATAAGCACCTGAAGCTCTTTAACAACTACACTGTCCCCCCCCCGTCAGTGTTGAATTTCCATGCCAGTAACACATAAAAACCTCATGTTTTAAATTTATTGTGGCTGAATGAAAAAATTGCATTTTGTAATCGTGTTTCTGTGTATCAGATTTCATTGTTACTGGCAGAGTATGTTCAGACAGTCCAAAATCAACAGTCCAAAATCTTTTCATTTAAATCAAACCAGGACCAGTGTGTAGGATTTATTATTTAATTCATTTTATTAACCAGCTAAGCTAGCTGACTGGCTAACCTCACTATTTTAAGACACTGAGGTGATTAATAAAATGATCAAAAACTAAAAAGATGTGCCATTCATAAAATGAATATATATCACACTACATTTTTCACGTAGAGAATTAAAACACAATTGCTGTTATCACCAGTAATAATCACATTATTACCAAATCAACCAGGACTGAAATAAAAAATAATGGATAATAAAGGATGCTAAAGAGGATTTTGGCTTATAAACATCTGTCGGGGGAATCCAGTCTGATATTATTTTCCATAGCATTTTATAGGAAGTCTCACATTGACAAAAGTAGGAGGATAGCCTCATTCACACACTTCAATGGAAGCACATGAGATGCTTTGAATAAACACAGGACCAGAGGGAACGAGGCAGCATTAGAGGTTTCCCATCATAATGAGTGAGAAACAGAGAGCAGGAGGTCACCTGCTTACTAGAGGGCAAAATGAAGTAAAATATTCAGTGGTTACTAAAAATAACCCTGATCCAAGAAGCTCCTTAAAATTACATTGTTATATCTTGTATATTAAGTGATAAATATTTCATCACCAGCTCTGTGCAGTGGGTCCCTCAGTGCTGCTCCTCTGCTTTGAAGTTTCGTTTTGTGTTATAATTTTACATTTGCTTGACTTTTGGGTGCTCTTGCAAGAGTGAGAGTGGTACTGATGCTGTGTGTTTGCATACACCAGGAGGTTGGACGGTTGGATTATGGTTTATAGAGTAAGTGACTCTCAAGGTTTCAGCCAAAAACAGCAAATGTGACAAATGTTCTAGGCTGTGATTAGAGAACAGCAACGAGACATTCGACTATAGAGTAGTGAAGTGGTAGGAGTTATTTCCAGCGTGCATGGTGCCAGAAATGAAAGCCCTAGAGCCAGTTGCATCAGCTGTTCAAAGTTAGCCAAGTTATATTTTCACTAAATTAAAGGTGTTTCAGAACACAAACTTGTTGTAACATAAGGAAATAGTTATTAATAAATATTTACACCCAGTAACTGCAGTATACAGTAACTGTTACATTAGTAACTGAACCAAGTGACTAAAGTTCTGTTAGCTTGCTAATATATAAGTGAGCTAACATATACAGGCTTACTTACTTACGACAAGGACTTTAAACCTTTAATGGCTTTATAAATAATTGAATCCTGTTCATTTTATGCATAAATAATGTTAAGTGACTTAGGTGGCAGTTGGAGCTTTTTCAAGGCTTGGGTGGGTTAACGTTCAATTAATTTCGTGTTGCTTTGTGATATTGCACTGATTCTCAAAAACGCTGTATCAATTTTTGTGTTTAAACCTCCATACCAGGCAATCACCATACCATACCACCGTACTTCTAAAAAACGTTACTGTTAAGGTATTTTGTAGACTGCCATACTGCTATGCTGAGGCACATTGTGGTTATCAGAAGATAAGAGAATACATCTTTTGAATGCTTATTTACCATGGAGAGAAGAGCTTTACTCTTACTATCTGTTTACTATTAATCAACTGTTAGCAGAAGAGTCGGTCCCTCATTACTGTAATATGATCACTGTGGGAAGTTTTATGCATTCAATGAGTAATTACAGGTTATTTTATGCTGATTCATAATGATTGTATTAGTGATTTCCTACACCTCCAAGATTGAGTTAGAGGACACGACAACATGAATACAGCCTGTTGTTTTAAGCTATGAATTACAAATACAGTGGAGAGAGCAAAAATGAAAGTGATAGTGATAGACAGCAGAAGAACAAGGAGGAAATGAAGCAGCCTTGCTGACCTGCTATGATGTAGTCTGACTAGGGAGACTTGAGATTTTGAAACAGACTATGCCTGTGAGCACAGTGGGAGTGTAGGTTTTTCAAGTAAAGAAGAAATGAGTCGTGCCCTTTTACTTATAACATTCTGTCCTATTCATCCTGTGCTATAAAGTCCACTGTCGGGACAGAAATTGCTATCTCTTCCTTTCCTGTAATAGAGTTTTACCCTATATAAAAACACAAACAAACATAGTGTTCCAGAAATGGAAGCTAGATACAGTGGCAAGTCTTTTGTGGTAATTTTCCTCCATCGGTTAGTTGTTGTAAGAGTTAAAGCATTACAGAACAGGCATATTAAACAGGTATGTATGTATTCTATCCAAGCAACCCTATTGCCAGCCTGATTTTAGTAGTGTGCCTTTTGTGTACGGAGTTGGAAAGTAAGGGTATGAAAGTGGACAAAACCCTAACCTTCCCTAACTTTCCCTAACCTTAGCAGATATTTTAGAAAGTGAGAATTGTAAAACTGATGTCATTAAACGTAATCCATGGTTTTGAAGATTAATCTGAAATTGACATTGTTATCTTGTAAAAGGATTGCACAACAGTGCTATTGGATTATTATACAGAATTATGGATTATATCTACTTGATGGATTGGCACAAATGTTTGCACAGATATTCATGCTTCCAGACATTCCCATCAGCCTCGCCTGTACGTTGTGTTTACTGCTAATTAGCAAATGTTAGTATACTATCACACGAAACTAAGATGTTAACATTACCTGCTTAAAGGACTAGTGTGTAGGATTGAGTGGCATTTAGCGGTGAAGTTGCAGTTTGCAACAGAACACTGCTCACATCATCATGTAGGAGGAATTATGGTAGCGACAAAACTTGCAAAGAAGGCAAATGGTCCTATCTAGAGTCAGTGTTTGGTTTGAACGTTCTGGGCCATTGTAGAAACAAGGCGGATCAACATGGCGGACTCTGTAGAAAATATACCTATGAATATTGTATTCCATTTCTGCCACAACTGTGCCTAAGTACAGCCTCAGAGAGCTGCTAGCATGTCTATAGACTCTTAGTCACATTCAATTTACCAACAATGTGGCAGCTACAGTAAAAATAATTGTTGGTCTGAGACAGGCCATGAACTCCAGTGTCCAACAGGAACCTGACCTCGCTTTGCTGTATAAAGGGCTCATTACTCCTGTATTGGTACTGAAAATTAGTATTGGATGTCAGTTGGTATGCTGCAAAATCATCCAATATGAGCGTAATTCCTAGTGATATCAGGTTGCCCCAAGACACAAAAGCCAATTACCCTGATACCAGCTTACATTTGTATCACTTATAACCACATTGTACGGAAAAAAAAGTAATTACAGAGATTTGGATATATAGTCTGACAGCCTCAGCAAGCAACTTGGTAAATCAATGCTATTATTATTGATAGGAATGATGGCCCAAACTGTGAAAATAAGACTAAAGTTGTATTGAACCAGAATTATGGTGAATTATCGAATGAATTCATTGGTTAGTGTGGCCATTTGATCTTATTTGAAACTGAATATAGGTCTGAACCATGGCACTTGGGTATACTTCCCCTTTTCACTATTTCTGGTCAAAACTGAAATGGAAGAAAAAACACTCAGTGTGCTGTATGCTCATGCTCATGAAATATTGATGTATAAAATGTATTCTGTATGCAATAACACCCTCTAGGTCTCCATAGTCTTCCTGGGCATGAGTTTTGAAACCCTGGGAGTTGGTGTTCACTGCCAACCATCTGTATAGGGAAAGGAGCGGGTTATATTTAGATCTGCCTTGCATTCATGTGTAGACACCCACCAGGGGAATCATAGCTACTATCAATACATTTCCTGTCTGTGTCATTCATAGGCTTAGCTACAGGCTGCTTCCTGTGGGAACAGATCATATACAAAGCAAAGAGGCGATTTATTTAACCTTCCAAAGATATGTTATGCCAATTAATGTGCATTTTGCATTTTTCTGCCATTGTGTAATTGTTGAAAGATCACGGAGCAAAATATGACATGTGTCCATTACATTCAACTTGCAGTTTTTTTAGATTATATGCATTGTATCATGGTGAAAGGATAGTCATCTGAAATGAATCCAAATCTGAGCTCAGCAGGCCGGAAGGTCTTTGAGTTAACATGAGCCTCAGCGTCTCACTGGGAAGCTAATTAAAATCCATCCCAATAACATGTAAACAAAAGAATTGAGGACTTATTGAAGGGGAAGTAAAGAATGTATAATCAAAGCGTGGGATGTAAGGTGCAGACGTTGAAGGAAGGCTATTTAATGAGGCAGAGAGGGCAAGAGTCCAAGTTGAAAGAGGACAAAGCTGTTTGTTAAAAGTTGCCCAAAAGCTTTCTGTGTTTTCCATTACTTTTGTTTACTCTGCTGCATTTAATGTTAGGGATTTTTTTTACACAACACTAGTTTTCCGTTAAAACTTCTATAGATTTCGCCTACAAAAGGCTATATGCTTGTCACAGAACCTTGGATGCTTCTTCAAGGACAACATCACATAAGTCAAGTCTCGGGTTGTTTTATTGAACAGAATCTCAAGCAGAGTTGTTCTTACGTCCTTTTTTGCGAGTCCAAGTCTGTAAGAGAAAAGGCCCTGGTGCAGAGTGTGTAAAGCACAAATAAAATCAAATTAGTGAATTTACTGCATTCAGTATATAATAGGTTGTTCAGTGTGTTTCCTAAGTAACAAGTTCAACTTTAACCTGCACATTTGTGCTGTTGACCAATAGCATACCATTAAAGCTGACATTTAAGGGAACTGACTTTGTTGCACTATTCACTTCTATATGCATAAATGCATATTGCGGCACAGTCTGCAGTTGATCTTGAGACATGTGTCAGTGGTACAGATGTGCCTGTTGAACTGTTATAGGCTGATAAGCAACTGAGCAAGCTAGTTTGCAGACTGGCAGACTGGCAGGCAGGCCATTGTGACTGACAGCATGTTAGCAATTAGCTGGCCAGGAACAGTAGCATATCAACTAGGCCCGTAAGTAGTCAGTAGATCCCCAAGACTCCAACTGGACCTCTTTTATGAGAACAAGCATGCTTATATAGGAAGATGTATTGGCAGAATATGGAATATGATATACATCATTATGTTTTCATTGGTGTATAATCACCTGAAAATAAGAATCGTTGGGTTTTTATTACCTTAGAATGAGCCTTTTATATCTACCAAGGCCATGGGTTGAAGGAGTTCCAATCTGCAACTACATTGCTAGATGGCACTAAATCCTACACGCTTGGCTTTGATAGATGTGTGTTACTGGAAAGGAGAAGATGGCTCAGCTTCTCTTCAACTTGCCTCATGTTTTACTGTGAACGATCTCTATCAATATCAGAAACTTGGAGCAGAAAACAGAAGGAGCCTATGGTGACCAATCACAGTTTTGCCGTCTTTACTAACTCGGTAACTGCCATATCCCCAACGTACAGTTACACTCTTGAGGAAGCATATACCAGCTACAGCACTACCTACGGCATAGTTATGAAGCCTACACACAAAAGTACACTGTAACCCCTTAAAGGCCCAGTGTGTAACATTCAGGAGGATCTTTTGTCAGAAATGGAATA
>NW_023340246.1:2415330-2433232 GCF_004916995.1 Morone saxatilis
TCACCTGAATATAGGAATCGCTGTGTTTTCATTACCTTAGAATGATTTGTTTTTATCTACAGAGGGAGCAGGTCCTCTTCTACAGAGTCAGCCATATTGAACCGCCATGTTTCTACAGTAGCCCAGAACAGACAAATCAAGCACTGGCTCTAGATAAGGCCTTCAGAGTTTTAGAGTCACAAGTTTCACAGCCACCATAGTTTCTCCTTTGCCATTTCAGTTGGTTGCAATTTGAAATTTCACCACTAGCTTTTACTGAATCATAAACAATGGACCTTTAATGTAATATGAATCCAGCTTACCCCTTACTGCTTGAGGTTGCTCCAATACTCTAACATCTTTCCCCAACAAGTGCATTTCTATAGTGTGAATATTTTGGGTCTGTGTCTGTAAAAAAAACGTCTTTTAGGTCTGCATATTGACCGTTAAATTGTAATATCTTTTAATTTAAGTGTGAACATGAAAACTGCAAGCAATTTATGTTTCAAAGGTTATAAGATCACTAAAAAGACATTGTTATTAATAAATGACTGCCCTCAAATGTCACTGTGGTCAAACACTGTGCAGTTTCAACTATTATTGCAGTGCTCGGTTTTATCACTTCCCCAGTCTGCTTGGAGCAGACAGACCTTCAGAGTCCACAGTCACTCCTGCACCAGTTGTTCTCTGGGTTTCATGGTTGGAGCCTCATGTGGGGGTGCCTCATTCCTCAGTAATCCCCCCAGCCCTGGTCTGAGCCGTGACCCTCAGTGTCTTCCACTGCCATGTGATGAGCACTGCAAGGACTTGTGGGTGCAGGCGCTGTAAATCATGGATCCCAGCTGCACTGTTGGATCAACTGGAGGACAAGCAGGCTTTTGTGAAGTGTCTCTAACTGATTTCTCCAGGGTGACGAACACACTGGTTAGCCTCTTCTCCGGTGTATGCTAGAGCTGCATCGATTTTCTCCAACTTGTAACAAGTCACACACTCTTCTCTTGGACACATGTTGGGATTCACTTCACAGACATGTTTTTTTCCATGGTTTCTTAGTTTTGTTTTTACCAACTCAAGATTTAGACTGTGAGGCAGGCAGCTGGAGCTCATCTTTTCAGAGTCTAAAGATAATAACAAAGACGTCTAGTCCTGGTCATCCCCATTTATAGCCCCCTTACACAGCCCCCTTAGTACAATACATTACTATTACCTAATATGGTATATTATAAACTTAGATTTACATGAGAAGTTTGAAATTTTCACTTTAAAGTATGAAGCAACTAAAGATTAATCTTCTTACAGTGCTGTGCAAGTCTTTATACTGCTGCTCAGTGAGGCAGATTTTTCATTCTGCTGTTGAATATAATTCAGCATTTGTTTTGTAAAACCAAACCAGGAAACCACATGTCTAAAATGATGATCCCCTGCTGCAGCTCCTCTCATTCCACATTTATTTGTATAATTTTTCAACTGGATAAATAGTTTCTCAGAGCTGCCTGATTTTGGTATGAATGACTGGATTTGTGTAAAACCTACTTGGCAGAATATCAGCATGTGTTCAGTTTGTGAGCAGCCCTCCATTACATCTCCATCAGCATACCCCAGGAAGGATATAGCCAACATGATGCTCAGAGAACTCAGTCACAGGAGTAAAAATCTGAGGTTATTGTTGAGGATAGACCAAACTAATCAACCTGACATTAAGTGGGATATCAAGAGTATCCCATCTCACCAGACCCATAGTCTATGTTGTGACATGGTGTGACAAATACTATTGTGACATGTTCACATGTGACATCTATCAATTATTAGACCAGCAGAGCATTCTGTGATGTATTTATGAATAAGATCCCAATGTTAAAAACATGATGAGCAATGAAGAAACCTTTCTTTTACTTTTATTTTCTGGTGGAAAAATGAGAAGTAAATGGACAGAAACTAATCCATGATGTTGTTTTTTATGGAGTTCCCCTATTGATTCGACAGCCCAAGGGTAATTCTCTGCCTGTTCAGTGGGACTTCAGAGTTGTTCTGAAACCAGAATAAATTAATCAGAACTTCACATTGCTGCCTGGCCCCTGAGGAGCAGCCTGTGCTATAATCAAAACAGGGCTCAGAGGGGTGCACTGTGTTTCCACAGGATCATCAGGAAGAAATCAGCGTCTCCACTTATCACACCAGTCACAGTGGAGACAAAGCCAGCAAACTCCAATAGACTTTTTTTAACTGGGTGATGATGCAGGCGTTTTGGAACGGCCTCATTCCATTGTGTTAACCAGTCTTCTCTCCTCAAAAATACTTTTTGTATGACACATAATGATGACTACACTTTTTATCAACTTTCGTATTGGACATATCTGCAAACTGTTGACTGCTAATCCCAAATATTCACAGTGTAAGTATCAGGAACATTTACTGTCAACATACAGTATCTCATTCATTTGCTTATAATGCCTGCTTGTGACAGCAAAAGCATAATGAACAGGTTTATGGTTATATTTAAACAACTCAAAGCCAGAATGAAACTCAGCAGACTGCAGGCCTCAACGGTCGACTCAGACTTCCCAATATTCAGTACTACCAGAAGGCCTCAATAGATGTCCAGATAGGCTCACACTTCTCAGAAAGCAATGACAGACCAGTATGGGTCGACATAGAACAGGAACTCAACAGCCCCTTTAGAGCAGCTGACTATTTAAGCCAAAGCTCCCAACTGTACAACCCAATTATACTGCATACTAAAGCCACATGGCACAAGATGCACACAAGAGATAAATCCTGCCCCTTTTTAATCAAATAAGCATCTCCCTGTAACAACCCTTTATTGGGGATTGACGGTAAATCATTCTACTGGAGGGACTGGGACAACAGGGGTATCAGAAACATTGGATGTCTCTACCAGGACACTTGAAGACTCAATCTAATTTGCAAAAAAAAAAAAGACTTCTGGAGATCTCCAACATTAAAGTGTCTTCTTTAAAGTCTGTAAAGCTGAATTCAGACCCCCCATGTAGTTGGATATAGACAGCCAAATTGAAAGATTTTCCGATATGCTTCATACAGTAAACTTAATCTATACTTATTTTATATGCCAATATAGCGTAATCACTGGAGGTTTGAAAACAGCATGTGAGAGAGACCTAGGAGATACATTTGACATCTTTTTCCCTCCAGCAAGCTTACAGGTAATGGATCTGATATAATGCGGCCTATGCTGGATATACAATTTCAGTTTAGGTGATTTAGTGCATAGATTTTTTTAGTTGCCCCTCAATGCTCATTTTCTGCCTTAAGTTCATGGAGAAGATCAGCAACAGTCTGGAGACATTGATATCTATCAATCCAAGCTTATGCCTCCTGAACATTACAAAGGTCATCAAAGGCGTGAGTGCAGAACATGCAAAGTAGTTAAAAATTGCCATTGCCACTGCTAAGAGGGTCATACTAAGACACTGGAAGGAGACTGAACCCCCAAATTATCAAGAATGGTTTTATCCCCTGGCAGAAACAGCTTTATATTAACGCCTCATCTATAAAATAAACAATAAACTGTATGCCTTCTCGGAATTCTGGGAACCGTTCATGACACATTCCAGGGAATCCAGCACACCTTAGTGTCTAGCTTGATATATCTTGAAGTCAATTACACATAGTCACAGCCCAGTGCTTCAGAGTGGTTTGGGAAAGGGGGTGGGAGTAAATACAAAATATTGTCTCCTGTATAGTTTGTTTGCAACCTCTATTTTATTTTGTTCATGTTGATTTATGCTGTATTTAATTAGACTAGTCTGTTAGTCTGTGTTTTGGTTTTTGCTGTTGTATTATCCTTTTATTTATTTATTTCTCAGGTGTAATCTACCCTTTTGCAAACACTCCTTTAGTTTGCCTTGAGTGTGCGGCATGTCAACATCTGTGTGCATTTGATAATGTGAGGGTGGGATCATTGGGGACAGGAGTTGATGCTGTGAGCTTGTTTCATGATCATAGGGCCTTTTTTCATTTCTCTTTTTATTACTTTTTTTAGTTCTATTCATTTAGTTAGTTTAGTTAAGTTTTATCCATTACATCTGTATATATATTTTTGGGCTTAAAGTAGAGCATGAATCTGTCCATGATTAGCCTAGCTTAGCATTTTGACTGGAGAAATGGGTTAGGAGCTGGCTATCTCTGTTGAAGTAGAAAACCTACCAACGCCTCTGAAGCTAGTGATTAATATGTTGTACCTCATTTGTTGAAACAAAAATGTAAAAATGACAATTTGTGACCTTAGGGGGAGTTAGGTGTGAGTTAGTGTAACGCACCAACTTAATTCCCACTTGAACTTGTTAATCATGTGAATAGCTTTATTTTGTCCCTTTTTGTCACAGAGCCACGCTAACTGCTTCCAGTCTTTATACTAAAGTAAGCTAAGTATGCTGACTCACAGTTAACCCACAGAGGTGAGATTGATATTTATCTTCCCACTCAGGCAACAAAATAAAAAAATAAAAAAATAGTATTTTATAAGCCTAACATCTGTAAATAATTTTATAAGGAGTATGGCCTATAGACCAGGGGGCCACTGTTGGTATTGTCATTTCATAGGAGGGCTACTTCAAGTGCGACAAGAAATGGCAATATTCTGAAGATATTTCCATTACTAACATCTTTCTTTATACAAAATGCAAACTGCATTTTCTATATATTTTAACAGTAATTTTATATCATCATGAAGGCCCTGAAACCTGCTCTCTTCTAATCAATCCTTTGCACACATTTAACACCTTATCCATTTTTGCACCAAACAAAATACATTTTTATTTTAATTGTATGTGAATGGGTAGTGTAAATTGATATGAGACAGTTAGAAAAAGAAAAAAGGCATTTTGTGATCCCTGGTCTAGACCCCATTAGTGCCCTGAGATAACTTCTGTTACATTTTAGCTCTATATAAATAAAAACTGAATTGAATTAAATACAGTCATTCATGAGTGCATGATTAAAATCTTTCTACCATAGCTACATTAATATGAAGGTGTAAAAACAGAATTTGAAGCGTGAAAATATTATGTACTCTCTATCATATTGAAAGGCTCACCATTGACCTTGATTGGAGTCTGCCTTGATTAATATGATTTGTGCCATTATTCCAGAATGTCGTCAGCTCCTCACCCCCCATTAGTGGAAACAGATAATGAATCAGGAGTCACTCAGAGCCAAAGTCTCTTTTCAGTCCAGGAACAAGAAAGCTATTTAACGGCACAGACACGCTTGTCTGCAATGATGAAGAATGTCCTTGTAATCCTAGCTCTTAATTACACCACAACATAAAGGAGATATATGGCTGTGCTGAACAACAAGCAGAGCATTCTCAGACACAGTCACACACACAGTGATATTTGTGGCACTGGTGATCACTGAAACACACTCTCCAGAGGACTGCACTGACATTGTGGTGTAAACCTACTTCAGCACTAGTTCAGAGACACAATGTCATTTGTCATCAAACAATGTGCTACATGTTGCTGCTTGTGAGTCTGTCTGTGTCATAAATATAAAGGGTACCAAAATGCAGTACAAAATGTATAAAGTACTGGAAACATTATAAAAGAGGGTGTAAAATGCCCTCAGTAATTAGGCGTTCCAAATGTATTTTCATTTCATCCTGTTCATTATTTATTGAGTTGTCAAATATTGATGCATGGAGGAATCTACTGCCAACCTGGAACCATATGTGGTTTATGGGAATTGTTTCCACTGATTTCTGGGCCAGAATATGGAGCAGTTTTCATTCAATATATGTCTAATAGTCACGCTGTAAGTTTGAAAATGAAACAAATCTGGGGGTGTGGAGACTACAACCTTTGTTGTAAGAGTACAATGTTAAATCTGTGGAAGGGGCCATTGGTGTAAATTCCTTTTTATATACTCAATGTTCATCAGGAGTCTCTTGGATAGTTAGATAAACACTGTGGGTTTAGGTTATGGTTATTGCTTTTAATTATTTAAACATCGTTTCTTAGAGGTCCTGATCTCTCCATCGGTTTATGTATGGCAACTGGCCATACATAAAGTCACTGGTGCGAATCAGAGCTGCATTGGGAACAGACCACAACACCATAACTGCTGAATTCATTTGAAAATGATCCAGAATCAGAACATGAGCTGATTTAAACTGATAACCATATTATCAAATTTCTGCAAATCGTTGTCTTTAACCTCTGCTTGCTGTTGCCACACATCATAGATTATGTGGGAACTCAAGTACCCAGGAGTAATAGTGAGCACCCAAAAGGAAATCATACTGAACAGTGCACACATCCGGAGAATGATAACATCATGCAGTTAAGATAAATACAGAACTGGACAAAGTGTCAAAGCAGTAACTGAAATAAACCTGCCACTCATAGTTTTACTTAGATTTTACTTTCTTGATTTTGTGTGACAGTCCCCCTATCTTTCAACTACTCAGTGGTTTCATTTAGACAAACTGTCATTTTGCATTCTATGAACTGACCTTTGTACCTTCCAGAGAGGTCAGAACCTCGCTCAACTTTTTCCTTTCCTGTACACCTTTTTTTTTTACATGAGCCGCCTTACTTGCTGCCTTATTAGTTTGGTTGGTGAGGTTTAGACATGAGGAATGAAACTTGTTAGGGTTTGACTAAGAATGTCAGGATAAGCCAATCTGAGGCCTAGTAGGGTTGGTCAAAATTTGCAGCCAAGCACATATCTAAGTACGGGAAAGAAGAAAGTTAACAGAGGTTCTGACCGAGGGTTGCTCAACTGTTATTGGAGCACAGAGAAAAAGGGGCGGGACTTAGGAAGGGTCACTAGGGGAATGACCAGTCAGGTCACACCAGCAATGCCAGTGAGTCAACAGTGAGTAAGCCTATAATGGCAGCCTGTAGATTGTATAGACTATAAAACATCCTGTATCTTACTAAAACATGTAAATTGTGATGGTAAAAATTAAAAAAAGCAAAGCAAGCATTGCGCATGTATCGAGAATTTAAGGATTATGATCACATTATTAAAGCCACCTGTGGCACATAGAGTCGTTTACCATCCAGCCCTCAGGTCTCATTTATCTGAGCAGAGCCATTAGCTCAGACAGTGACACAACACGGCAGTGAGTCTCCCGAGGGCCACTTGGCACCATATGGCTGATGACACCGGGCCTGTGTCGTTTGTCTGGACCTGTGAGGGAGCGCGGTTATGCTGGCCTTGTTGTTATCTGAAGCCTTGATAAGAACACTTTAATATCCTCCTCCCATAATGGAGATCAGAAAGGAGGGGGGAGAGAGAGAGAGAGAGAGAGCGGCTGGGGAATAGTGGTGGTGGGGAAGAGGGAAGGAGAGGGTTGCCAAGGCAACTGGTTACTCAGCGACAAGCTCACCATAGAAATACACTCATGTTACATCAGTCTTATTACTCCACCACTCCCCTCCCCCATCATTTCAGACTGAGAGCTGTTTTAGTGAGAAAAAATAAAATGCATAATTAGAGCCTTTAATAAGCCTTCATTTCTTTTAACCAACCTCATGTATTTATACAGAAGCCTCATCAGACCATGACTCCAGCAATTACTTAAAATGTGCTGCTTCTTTATCTTTTTTCCACAAGCTTTGAATCAAAAATTTGGCATCTGAGATCGACAAATTCTAAGCGGCCCTCACTCAACAGTTGTTTTGAAGGCACTGCATTTGTGGCATTCTTTGCTTTGAAGAACAGAAAACCTGCAAGGACTGCTTTGCTTGCAAGGGTTGAATAGTATTTAGGTTACCATGGAAACTTCAGGAGCAAAACTGAAATAAAGGGAGTGGAGCGCAGCGGCCCTTCACTGGTTGACAAGGGAGTGATACTCTCTTTGTAGAGGAGAGGAATGTGAAAGGCAGCCTCATCTGTATTCTGGCACATGAACCAACCCAAAGATATCCTATGCATAATTGCAGTCGCCCAAGGCTACTTTAGAGGTAGTGGGATTCTCTGCTTTCCACCCTGCTCCATTTAAAACTTCAACACTTCATCTCAAGTTATTTTTCCAGTAGAGCTCTTCCTGGACAATTAGCAGATAGAGTAACAGCCCCACGCATAAACCTGAAACTATAAAAACCCAGAGCCCTATAGTAGTGATCTGATTGGACGAGGAGCTGCATCACTTGGATTCCACACTTTTGGCACACATGCATAAAAACTGAAATGTCAAAACATCTCGCCATGCCAGAAGCCCTGCTTGTTGGTGTAATTAACTTTAGTGTGACAATAATAAAACATTGTTGACTGTGCAGATGGCAAATTGCTGACTTTGTTCTGAAGATGAACTTGATTGCATTAGCATAAGAAAGCATATTTCAGATGGGTTTTACCAGCCAGAGCCCTCTTACTGATGTCATTGGCCTCATTTCAGTATTTTTATTTGATTTCGATATGTTCTCATTTTAAGGGTCAGTTTACTCAGAATATAAAGAAGACATACCTCTATAGTAAGCCTTTTATTTGCCCAGTTTTTGAGATATCTATATCTGAGATTTCTTTACCACAATGGAAGTGACTGAAATTTAATTTCTGGTGTTCACAGCACTGTAAATTGCCATTTTGATAAATTCAATAGCAACATCTCATTACAGACACAGTGTAGCAGTTTAATATATAATATGTAATATTTCTCTATTAAATGTTTCCAACAATGTTCCAATCCGTAATTTTATTCCGTGGTGGTAGGAGCTTGGTGACGTAGTGAGGACTCCACGGCAGTCAGTCACAACAGCTCTTCAAGCTAGCTAGATTGCTAACTGGTCAGCTCAGATTGATAATGGGGCAATAGGTTCCCAAAGCGTCCAGCTCCAGCACTTTGGAGCTCCCTTCTCATACCTCTCTCCTCAGGCCCGTCTCATACAGGATATTGTTTTTTCTTTCAGAATTCATATCATTAATAAACAAACTATGTCATATGACGTATATGACTAGTGACATTCGGCAGAATGGTTGCTTGTAGTGACGGCAGATGTTGAAAACACTAATACGTAGCCTAGCTGTCCTCCTAAAAGCCTTTAATTACTTTAATCAATTTTAAATACACACTCATCTGTGTTTAATCTAAGCTAAACATTAATGTATGTTAAATTGTGCTCAGCAAGATTAATTCACAGAGATAAACAAACCGAATTCACCTGTATTATAGTGTACAGGTGAATTCCAGATGTGTTCAGCCGAAAGCCATCAATTGTCCTCTAATCGGAAGGTTGTTGGTTCGATCCCCGGGTCCTGGTGCCACACGTTGAAGTATCCTTGAGCAAGATACTGAACCCTGAATTGTTGCGTGTGTGAATGTGTATGAATGGAACCAGAACTACTTTCTACTGAAGAAATAGTCCCTGTTACAACAGTGAGGTCTGTGGACTATCCAGAGTGACAGGGACACAATAACTGGAACGAGATGTTGCTGTTATTTTTCATTGTGATTATCTTAAACTGTGATCACCACAAACAAAATTCCGTTTCACAGTCTCATATTAGGGGTGGATGCAGTAATCTGGTAGATAGATATCTAAAATCATGGCAGGGCAGCGTAGTATTACTCATTGCTAATTGCATTATTCAAATTACTCCTTCTTCCTCTTAACATCAAGCAGCGCAGACCGCACTGGTCTCCCATTTACTGTGCGCTCCCAAGCTTTACTAAAGCTACTGTAGAAAGAATATTCATTTTCACATTCCTTCCCTGGCATCAGTGCACCACAGCCAAACAAAAGTGAAACTGGATCAAAGTTGTTCAGCAGACGTGTAATAAGCCAAAATAAACAGGCAGGAATGGGAACCACTTGAAGCCAGCAATTGTCCAGGTCCAAGGGCGGGTCATGTGAGATCTGTGTTTGCAAACCGTTGCAATTTCACCAATGCACAAGGCTTTTAATCTTCCTCAATTATTGTATTTCTTCGACCGCACATGAGAATTGCGGCAAAGAGAAACTGCAGGTATTGAGTTGTGAAGAAAAGAATCTACTTCCTCCAGTCGTGGTAAACACAGCCTTGGGGAGGGAGCCAACTGTGGAGAGAAAGCCAGGTCCCAAACAGGAACATCCATCCCTGTGATAACAGCGCACAGATGCCGCCAATTCCAAATATTTTCAGTATTAAATGGCTGCATTGACGTCAGGGCCACACACGCATACTTATCTCCTTCTGTACCGACAACTGGAACTGCTCTGTCCTGATGTTGCACTCCTCCTCCTCCTCCTCCTCCTCCTCCTCCTCCTCTCCACTCTCCTTTCCCTGCTTTTTCACTTTCCCCTCTGCCCCCAGCTCGTGGTTGACCTACAGGGGGCAAATGGGTGACCCCTCTACTTTCTCTGGACACAATAGCCTTTGATACCCGATGGTGGGAAAGGGAGCAAACGGGGGCTCATTCCACATTCAGACGAATTTGGGCAGCCGGGCCGGAGCACTAGCAGCCCTTAAATGGATGCTGCCATTGATGGTTAAATCAATTCGGGATGGTGACAGCGTAGCAAGGCCCCAGACTGTAACAATTGCAGATTACAACAGTACTACACCCCTCCCCCAACACACACCCACCCTCCTCCTCCTTGCGCTGCCTTTTTAGATGAAGTGTGGGGACTTCAGAGGGGTTTAGGGGTGGGGTTGGAGGGCGAAGGGGGACTTTAGACAGGCGGGGAGGGTTTAGAGTGACAAAAGAGAAAAAATCTCCAGTGAAAGAGAAGAGGGCGAGCGGAGAATAGACACATTCGGCGCAGCTGAACGCACAATGCTGTTTCACTCTTTTCTGAAGAAGAGAGAGAAAAAAAAGCCGGTGCGAAACATTACTCAGTGATGAGAGAGAGCTGCTCCACTCAGCTGCTCTCTGTCCTTCTCCTCCTCCTCCTCCTTCGCTTTCCTTCCCCTTCTCGCTGCTGCGCACATGCATTCATGCATGTATACCAGCACACACACACAAGCAGAATACTTTTTTTTTCAGTAGGTGATTTGACGGGTGGGGGCGGGGGTCAGTAAGGTTTAAATCCCAGCCAGGGACTTTTAGTGCTGGATGGGTGGTCCTACATTCATAGTGTGGGTTGTGACACAGCAGGTTTGCGTGGATTTTTTTTTTTTTTGTGGTGAAGAATTGTCAACAGGGCTGCGCGAGAAAAGGCTCAAGCCTGCCCTCTTCAGATAAGAACAGGGGAAAACAAATGGGAGTTCTGCATTGCCATCTCAGCGTTCTTCCATCCCCTACTCTGCTGCATGTGGTGTTGGAGAGGAGACGAAATGGTGGAGTAAAACTACACAAGCGTGGCTTTTACTCAAACTGACGTGTTATATTTAAGGACCACCTTAAACATTTTTATGAAATGCTGAAATAAATTCCTTGCCGATGCAGAAACACACAGTCATGCAACAAAAAAGCAAGATGGCAGTTTGTCTATGTAAGGGGGTATTGGCTGACAGATGCACTAGAAGCCAGAGGTGGTCCATGGTTGCCATGGCGACTGTGTGGGCTGAAGGAGCTGTGAGCATATTGAGTATGCAGAAACTGGTCCCCTGAGATCTCTGAGTGGATTTAAGATGGCTGTCAGAGAGACATCTGACTGGGCTTTCATTTGCTGTGTTGACAGCACGAGGAGACACACTACAGAAGGATTATAACTTCATTTTATCTGGATTTTGGGGCACTGTACGGACAGTGGCAAACAGATGAAGCCTAGTTTCCTTTTTAGTGAAAGATCTGTTGACGAATCAAGTTTCCTTTCATCTACAGGCGGCTTTTATTTCACCGCCTTTCAGCAGAAACGTAGCTCAACTCCTGTTGAACACTGCCTTTGCCCAGACCCCTGTTGCCATGGTCACAGTAACTACGTGACAAAGCAAAGGAAGTGGATGATATCTTCTCCAGATGTTGTCTTTTTCCTTACAGGCAGGAAATGAAAAGCAAATACTTCAAATGTGCTGATTTTCAAAATAATAATAAGAAAGAAGTGTGTTTACATACCAAGGAAAAGTTCAGAATGAGCAAGAAACAGCTTGCGAGAAGTTGAGCATTCAAAGCAATTTTGCTGATTAACAGTTTTTTTTAGCAGTATATGTTTCAATCGATCTTGTAGTGACTCACAAATGTATTTGACTCAGAGGCAGATGTAAGTATACGGGAAAAAGGTATGAGAAATCAATATAGATGTGGAGATATGTGATGGAAAACAAGAGATAGAGCTTCACTGATACATAACCATACGTTCAATGCAGATTTGGTATGACATTAGTCAGAAATTGATAAGGATGTGAAAAAACAATCTTTCTAAATTATTCTATCTTTGTTCCTGGTGTGTGTGTGTGTGTGTGTGTGTGTGTATTTCAGTCTGTGAAACTTGCCCATCCCCTGATAGCTAGCTACAGCTACAGTCTCCAGTCACTGCTGAATAGCATCGGCATCTTGGCAGTCCTGACTCTGCCAGCTCCCGGCTGATCCAAAAAAATGGGATTTATGGAGATTGACTCACTTTTGGAGCCAGCCTCAAGTGGCCATTAGAGGAATGTCAGATTATGTTACTTCCATGTTGGTTTTATTTGCTAGCCATGGAGGTTGCCGCTTGGTCTTTACAAGTTTATGTTATCTTATGGTTTTTGTATTGTATTGTGGACCATGTAGCTAGGTATCAATTACTGAGAGATAGAGAATCACATCCCTTATTAAAGAAACCATATACTAGGCAATAGGCTATATTAAACAGAGGAAACAAATCTAGGCAGACCAATTTTGTAGCCAACATCATTAGCAGCTGTGAGCATTATAGAAACACAATAAGGACAGAAAATATAGGCTATAGAAAGAAAATCAGTCAGTTGATCAAAAAAGAACCAACGTGTGTATTAATTCATATTTGAAATGTGGGCTTTTCAAAATAGTGTACATTATATACAAAAAAATATATAATTACAATGCTAGCTGCTGATAGAGGATTTTATTGCGTAACGTTCGTTTGCAAAATAGGCAGTCAGAAATAAATCCTCTGTAGTTCCTGATAAATCAGTTCACAACAGCAGCCTATACATTCTTCTCATTGGTTGAGTTGAAAAAGTGCAATGTCCTTATAGAAACATGGTGTATTTGATCTTTCTGTAATTTAGAGGATAAGATGTTATCTGCTGGCTGAGAGGGCTCTGTAAGCTTTCATAGATGACTGCCAGTGAAAGCAGAAAAAACACCATGAAAAGTAAAATTGATAATAATTAAAAACTGATTAATAATGACATTTGATGTCTGCACTGTCTGCAACTGAATTTCCAGAGACAATTCAACGTGAAGATGAATGTGTGTGCATTCATCTGACATCATGCTGCTGACAGGAGCTCTGCTGCCACGGAAACGCATACAGCAGGGCTATAACCTCTATGTTAGCAAAGGCTGCCTTTTACATTCAGCTTCTTGGCAGCAGTCAGAACCAGAGCTACACATCAAACAGCCTGCCCCCCCATTCAGCACGGTCCACACTGTTATACTTATGAATTCATTAAGCCCCTTTTCAAACGAACCACCTCCAGACCACTTCACATGTTCTCCAGGACTGTTTCCATCCGATCAGAGGGGTGAATGTGTGTGTGCATGTGTCTTCTTTCAGAGCAGGACGGTGAACAGATGTGGCTGAGTTTGAAATTTGTGCCAAGTAATATACAGTAGTTGGAGCATTTAGGCTTTGCTGGAGACAAAAAATGCGGGAAGGGTAATTTTTTTGGGCCTTTGAAAATCTGGATGGGGTGTTCTTTGGTTGAAATCAGGCCCTGCTAGGCTGGAGAATGTTATAAATGAGGTCCCTTGTGGCAAGAACGAGATAAGTCTGGGAGCACTCCACTTTGAACTTGAGAGAGCTGGAGTCGAGCAGAGCTACAGTGTGACAACAGAATGCCGCCGTCTCTGGCGTAGTTGCGTCTTTTAATTCGCTTCAAACACTTGAAACCACATGTAAGAAAATATTCTTCATTGAGAAGTGCATGTGTAATGATGCAAGCACTCCTCAGAGCTTGTTTTTACTAAGGCCAAACGTCTTATGTTATTCCAATTAGAAAGTTCTATTTTGGCATTTGAAAAGTTTCCACTCAGAAGATTAACACAATGCCAAAATAGCTGGTTTCCCCCCTGACATTGTGTGCCAACCAAGGCCACCTGGATCTACCTCCCCTGAGTTCCAGTCTGCTGCAAGTGGCCATTTTTATAGCACACAAGGATCATGAAAGGGCCTTTCATCTGCAGGGCCTGTCTTGAACATGAAAAAGTTGCATTCACACTTCTGTGCATTGCTAAAACAGCTGTTAAGTTATGCTTTTGAGAAGAGCCTCTTTGTATCGGCTCAAAGCTCTCGGACACAAAACCGCACTTCCCTTTTATAGAGGGCTTGCGGTAAAAAGAAACTTATTGAGTTGAGTACTCTGAATCCTTTTCTTCCTTCTGTTTGTCTGCCCTGTCTGCCTGTTAAGAAGAGCAAAGTACAAGCTTTTAAAATGTAGATTAAAAGCTTCATGTGAACCCTTCCTGCTTATTATCACTCCAGTATCTAGAATTAAGCAAGTGAATGAAAGATAGCAACGTTTGGTTCTCACATTTATCACTTGTCAGTGTGTCTGTTTTGTGGGTTGAAGGAGAGATTACTCCCAGTCTTGTGGTTTTTCCTCCAGGATAAAGACCCCCCTATCTCCGTACTGACTATCTGTACTTCCTCCCTGGATTCCATTCCACTTACCAAAGGTATGTCTCGCAGGGCATAACTAACACCACCTAAGCTCTCTGAGGTGTATACATTTACTAAGGCATTGTTCATGGATCATGTATCATGTTAAGTGCCATGGGCTAAAGTCTGGTTGGCTCCTCTGCTCTGGTGTTACATACAACACCTCTCAGCAGTTAGAGTCAATCAAATAAAAAACTGCAACTTCTTATGCTTCTCATTTGGATTGTTTGATATATTCAACTCTATATCAACCCTATAGCTACACAAGACCATCAGTACTGGACTTTCTGCTCTATTCAATGTGCCAAATCAAATTTATCAAAGTTATTTTAGGAGACTTTTCATATAGAGCAGGTCTAGACCGTACTCCTTATAAAATTATTTACAGATACCCAACAATGCCCACCATGAGCAAGAACTTAGTGACAGTGCCAAGGAAAAACCTCCATTTAGAAAGCAGAAACCTCTAAAATGCTTGCTAAATAGCTATCTACTCCACGATGAATTGTTAGCCACATCTGATAGCTAATGTTAACAAAACACTAGTTACCCTCTTGCTAATTTACATCAATCGTTAGTTGTCTAGCATTTATCTCGCACAAATCATTATTTTAATTTTAATTTTTTATTTTGTTACCTTCACAAAAGGTGAGAGTACCTTTTTCATTCCAATGTAATGTCTGCAGTCTTCCTTTAGGGCTGTATATGGCCCCAGAAAGCTCCACCAAGAAGATAGGGCAGCCTGTATCTTGCCTGAGAAGCAAAATTCAGGGCGAGCAAATTTTATGTACCACATGCTCCTGCTTGTAAAGCTTATATCTGAAGGCAACTCATATGACTGTATTAACAGTCAGAAATAGGATTTAGATAGAGTTTCTTACTTAGAAGTGCTACGGATGTTTCCTCTGTAGGAGTTTTTCTTGCTTATAAACAACATCTCCATATCCAAGTAACATGAAATAGTACTACAACTTCCACAACAAAAAATACAAATTCTGTGCTCACACTGACAAAGACCCATTTCATTGCCCTGTTTTACACAAAAAAATAAGTGGATCTAGGTTTTCCACTAACAGTTACATAAAAGCTTACATCCCAAGTATTAAGGCCACAAAACTGTCCATGATTTAATTAAGCAAAGGAACAACTCCCCTCTGCATTTGGCAGCACTTGATAGCCCATGGATACAGCTCATTAGCAAGAGAAATCTCCATGACATTGGAGAAAAATGTGCTTTCATAGGCCCAAGGGCAATGTTCCTTTTGACTGCGCTCACATAGTCAGTTCCTCTGTCCACCCTTTCAGTTCCTCTCCGGTCTCGTCTCAGCAGACAGCAATAAGTGGTCATGACAAATATCACATCTACATATCCATAGTTGCTGGTTTGGCTCCTTTCATTGTATAGACTAAAGATGGGCACTGGACCGTAACATTTGCAGATTGCGCTTTTTCCGGTCATCTCACCTAAAGTCCTAGTCCAGGCTGAGAGTCAGCATTAGAAAACCATGAAACTGATGAGAAAAGAATGTATTGTAGCCTTAATACTGACTTGTAACTCCAATCTGACATCAAACCATCTGACCTTAAAGATATAGCCAACATGGTAACAAACAACTGCCTGTTGAACACAGAAAATCATTTGCAATCAAGCCTAATATTCAATCTAGTTTTAGCTCAGTTTTGGTCTCCAGCAACTCCTGAGAAAAGTATTTTGCTTTTTAGCTGCTAAATGCTTGACTGCGTTCACCAGCTAGTCGCTAAATTTATTTTTCTGTGGTTTAGTCCTGAGCAGTTAGTGCTGCCTGATACAGCAGGAAATGCCGTTGATAAGAGCAGTTTGCCTTAAAAACCAAAACAGTAAGTTGTTATGTTATATGTTAGCTAGCTATAAGTTAGTTATAAGTTAACTTGTGCTGACACTGTAGGGATGCAGAGAGTGAAGGTACTTGGGAGCTTGCATAAAAGTAACATCCTGTGAATAAATCGGTCCACATGTGACTGACAAGTTGGGGAAGGTCTAATTTTCAAGTTCTATCACAACTCGATCACACATTGGCAATAAATAGTGATTAATAGATAAAAAATAATACTTAAAATTCATATGGAACCTGTAAGGATTATACCTTTGTAATAAGCAGCTTGTTTAGTGAAGCACTGTCCCTGTGATTTTGTAAAGGTCACAGTGGTGTTTATGGGAACTGTTGCCTTTGTTGATAAGTTCAAATGTAGCTGCAGTTACATGCAAGTTAAATTCCCATGACCCAGTAGTAAAATCTTATTTGGTGATAAACACACCTGTTACTGTGTTAAAAATAAGCCTCATCCCTCGTTTTCAACTTTTTAGTTAATTAAAATGCCAAAAGGTTTTTTATATTTTTTAAAATCTGTGTTTCAAAGTGCTTATCAACAGTTGTTGCTTCCACAAAATTGAAGAATCTGAAGGTTTATTCTTCACCCTGGAAATAGCAGCTTGACTAAGAATTTCTCAGTAAAAGGTCCTTTTACTTTGTACCATGTGCTGGGGAAGGCCCTGAGATGTGGTTTAAAGCTGAGGAAAGACCAAGCTAGTGTACCTGGTGTTGAAAATATGTCAGTTATGATAAACTTTGATTTGCTTAGACATTTTTAGAGATCCATATTTATCAGACTTGGACATCATTGTTAGGATTTAAAAAAATGTAGGCTGTTAATATAATATTATTATATTATATATTATTATATATGAAATTATTATCATAGAATACAATTTATACTAAACATTATTTATAACGTTTTATAACTTATTTGTAACAGAAGTTGATCTAAAATGGTTCACCACGCCTACATGCCTAAAAACATTGCAACATGCACCATCAATTTTTTGAAAACTGCCCACAAAATCCTGGAGGGACTGACTGTACTCAGGCATATTCAGTTGTTATCAAGCCTGTAAGGAATCGAGTTAAATTATTAACGTAGAAATACAATTTATATTAAACCCTACACAGAACAGCAAATATTATGTATAATACCTGGAACAGAAGTGGATCCAAAATGGTTCCAAGTAGAACAATATACACCGATCAGCCATAACATTATGAGCACTGACAGGTGAAGTAAATAAAACTGATTATCTGCTTATAATGGCACATGTCAGTGGGTGGGATATATTAGGCAGCAAGTGAACATTTTGTCCTCAAAGTTGATGTGTTAGAAGCAGGAAAAATGGGCAGCGTGAGGATTCGAGAGAC